>NW_015386812.1:138087-208318 GCF_001527695.2 Protobothrops mucrosquamatus
TTAACACGGAGGAGATGGATTGTTTAAGTTTAGAGTTTGGAGTTAGAGATATTAATATTTGTTTACTTGTATTTGAATATTAGCCTAGGTTTGGTTTGGGAAGTCCGGGGGGTGGGGGGATGGGATATAACATTGTGTAATATCTGTGATGTATTTCTTTTTTTTTTTTATGATAAAAACAATAAAATTTTATATTGAAAAAAAAAAAAATAGAAATGTCTATTTCACTTTTTGTTCTTAGAAAAACCTAACATGAATGGAAAAAACCCTCTTTTTTATCACAATTATAACACATAAAATAGCTGACCTGAATATGTATGTCAGAATATAATTATATATTATTATCAAGTAAGAAGATCGGTTGTTAATTCTCTACTATATCAAGAACCAGATAATTTATTGATGAACTCATCCTTGTTAATAAATTATGCTGCTTAGTTGTGTAAATGAACATTAAAATCCTGAAATATATTAGGATTTCATAAATAATTTAATCCTTTTCCCATCCCACACAGATTTGCATCCCACACAGATATCTTTTTTTGGATATTGGAGAGGCCTCATCCCCATAGTAGAGGGTAGAGAGGACCATCACCAATGTGTAGGGAATTCTTGGAGTTGAAGTCCAAAGTCTTAAAATTGCCAAGTCGGACACCCCAGGTGTAGAGACTCTATCCATTTTAGCTACTTGATTTCTCTTAATAACAAAGCCACACAAAGGGCAGAGCTGCCATTTATAAAGAAGAGACATTCAGCTATACTAATGTGGAGATGTAACTAATTCCAGTATTTACAATAAGAAAGGGGAGATTAAAATTGAAATTGAGGAAAAAAAAGACCTTTAGACAAGGTTAATGTAAGCCTGTAAAATATGGGAAAAGATGATGAGTTTACATTTTTTACGTCACTATAATCTCATTTAAGATTATCTCATTAACCTCACAGATCATATCAGTAGTAAAGATAATAAGACTTACTATTGAATAAATTTGCATAGGGTTACAGTATATTCCACATCTAAAATGGTTCTTTTCTTGTGTCTTTAGATTAATATTACGGGTCCAGATAGCATATACTTATAGTTTGGAAATTTTCTTCCACTTTTTCATAAATTGGCACACTTCCATTGTATCTTATCCTGTACTTTTGGTTTCCTTTTGTCTCCCTCTTTTATTTCATCATCCGTTGCATATATGTGTATGTATGTTTCCAAGTTATTCAACTGTCTATTTCACTTAGTAAGAAATATTAGATTTCAATAAACAAAATATTAGATTTCAAAATATTAGATTTCAATAAACAGAAGCTTTTTTAAAAAAATAGTCTTCTCAAACCTATTTTGTTTGTCTTTCTGTGTTTCTCATGTCATCTTCTGTAAAAAGAATCATATTGGGCAAGAAACTAGTGGCAGAGTAAAATATTAAAATCATAAGCATGCAAATACCTTGACTTCTTGAACATATTTCTAATACTGCCAGTGAGCATTTAAAACCAACAATGCCCTCCCCAAAGATTTCCTTTTCAAGTCTAGGAATTACATCATCCAGTGTAACTTAAGTCATGCAAGAAAAAATATGTAGAAATATGATTGTAAGGGTGTCTCATATTAACTTTATGGGGGGGTTACCTTTCTCTGCTATCTGAACAATTGGATCTCTAATCGGAGAACTGTTTATATCACCATGTAGCACATTTGTAGAAATCATTTTTATGGAACTTAAAATATCTAGCTTGACTACTTCCAATTTAAGATCAGCCCGCTTCACCTAGATGTTTTCTAAGTATAGCAACCAAATCTTAACTTACAAACTATTTTACAGTAGTAGTGGTCTTGTTATATAAATAAGTCTGATGTAGTGGTTAAAGCATCAGACTAGGAACTGGAAGACTATGAGTTCTAGTCTAGCCTTGAACACAAAGCCAATGGGTGATTTTGAGCCTGTCACTTGGTCTCAGCTCTGTGAAGGAGGCAATAGCAAACACTTCTGAACTCTTGCCAATATAATTTCAGGGACTTGTCCAAACAGTTTCTAAGAATCAGATATGACAGAATAGAACATATACCTAATGTTTTATACTTCTATTGTGGAATCAATTAAATAATACAGATAAAAGTCAATAATGCCAGTATCTCGGGGAAACATACGTCTATTTTACTTCTGTGAAATTGTAATAACACCTCCTTTATAATTCATATTAAGAACGGGTCAAATGTATTTCTTCCATTGTGAGACTTGAGAGAAATTCTCTTTCCTATCATAAAAAAACCAAAGAATTTTAGGGAAAAAACCTATTCTTTGCTTCTTCTCTATTGTTTTATTTAATATATTTATACAAGTTATATTTATGTCAGTTGTGGGCCATTTTGATTGCCTCGAAATAGACTGTGATGTTGCTATCTATATACACGAGAGGTTCGAGAAGCTGTGTCATTTAATCTCCATCAAAACATGAAGGTGTGCATTTCAATTGTCAGTCTATGATCTCTTGGTTTGCTCAGGTTTTGTTCTTTATTTTCTTGTTGGATTCCTGTAAATCAAGTTTTTCTTTATATCTGGACTTCTTTCTTTCTTTCTTTCTTTCTTTCTTTCTTTCTTTCTTTCTTTCTTTCTTTCTTTCTTTCTTTCTTTCTTTCTTTCTTTCTTTCTTTTCCATTTGATCCTGCTTACTTACCAAAGTTTGCATCAGCATGGGCAAATTCATTAGACATTGATGAATATATTCAGCTCCCAACTCTACAGGTGATACGATGTACAGTATATGTAACAATTATATTTTCAAGTTGAAGTTAACTTTTGGTGACTATTGTGGGCACATCCATCTAATTTTCTAGCCTACACTAAGGAGGTGCTTGGCCTTTGCTTTCTGATAAGATGTTTTTAATTTCTCAGTCTAGTATTCTCTGACCCCTAGTCCTCAGAAGAGCAAGCTTTTCAATGGTTTATAACTGTTTATAAGAGATCGTATGTGCATTGACTGTACATGTGTATGATTGTTTGGCCTATTATTAAAATGAAGACAAACACATTTGAACAGAAGACAATTTAGAATAAAATACACAAGTCTAAGTGTTCCTCTAGCCTCACATTTTTTAGTATTATCCCAGTATTGTGCTGTCAGTACATCTTGAATAGTTCTATAGAAGTGAATTTATACACCAGTGTAATAAATGTTAATACTGCTACTATTTCAGGCATAGTAAATGAATTCAAATTGCTGGGTACATAGAATAAATGATCATTCCTGCAAAAAATATGTTGCCATGAAGGAAAGAGTATAAATTCCCTAATTAGCTTCTATATAGGAAGATGTTTTTTTATCTTATTAGGATATTTGATTATTTTATATTTCTATAACTTGTTATGAACTGAAGTAGAAAATAAATATCAGCAATAATGCATCATATTAATATTTAAAGCAGAGTTTATGAACTAGTTAAGGGAAAAATCAGGAAATATATTCTGATACAGTGAATCTTAATACTTCAGATATTGAAGACAACTAATTACATGTGCATTCAAACCAACAATTGTGCTGAATTAATAGGATTCATCCTGTACACATATCAGAAAATAAAGTTAAGAGCAGCTGTAGCTCATAAAAAGAAAAAGGGAACCTGTATGTATATACATACGTGCACACATGCACATATATTGGTGAACAGTTTACAATGGACCATGCTTTCGCTGACTATTTGAATAAATTAGAAAGATGAAGAAGTTCTGTTGGCTGAATATTAAAGCCCTACGTCTGGATCTGAAAAGACTGAGTTTTCTTTTAGTATAGGCAGTTGCCTAATCCATTTTCAGCACAATCATTGGTACCAATGATTATACGTTTGATGTGCTGAAAAGGGAACTTGAACATATTTAGAGATTGATTGAGTAAGCCTAGTGGCTATCACAAATGTCTTCTTTGCTACACATTATGTAAAAATTTTAATAAGGGTATACAAAGATATAAAGCCAGAATATATGGCATGAATACTTTATCAAATGCTTTTATTAAAATGCACTTAAATAATGAAAAATCATTATATTATTGTCTTTGAAGGAGCAGAGAATCTGTTAAACTTTCCTCTAGAGTAATTTTGATTAACAAGCAAATTGGGAAATGCATGCATGGAAGCTAATTGGACTAAAAAGAATGAATCAGCTAATTCATTATTATTTTAAAATTATTTGCCCAGTTTTCCTTGAAAAAACCTTGGACTGCTTTTTTTAAAACTACATTTAATTGGTTGCATTAAGTGACATTTAATTTTCCTTCAGTCAACATAACTTGACCCCACAATTATCATCCAGAAAGTAACTGTTTGAAATATGGCTGAATTGCAGTTCTTCTAATTTTGTTTTGCAAATGTTGCTATTTGTTTCCACAGATCTAGATAATTTTTATCTTTCTTTTTATAGCTATAGTTCTGCAGTGAAGAATAGTTTCTTCATCATATTAAATCTAGCCTAAATACTTAGTTCATTATAACATAGCTTAGTTCTCCTTTCATGCCTTTGAATTCCCTGGATATATTCATTGCTAAGATAGTAATATGAACCTTGGTTTACATTTTTAATGAGGCTTAAAAGTGACGTGTGGGTGCAGTTTAGATAAAGATTCTTGATAAAAAGCAGATAATTCAACACTGTATGGCTGCAACTTTATCTGTAAGTATCAGATAATGACATGTGTACTATACCATTGATTTTATCACCCAGACTTGCTGAATGGCATTTTAAATTTCTTATTGACATGTACCTGTTGGGCTGAGGGACATGAAAGTTGATGGTCCATTAACACTTCTTGTATTTCCACAGTGTATCAACATTTTCCTGTTCTACCCTACTTGCAGCAGCTGCTGCCCTGTGCTTTTGCTCTGGTTGAACTCATCTTAATGGATTGGCTTCAGATTTCTTTATAGCCAAAGGGTTTTCAGTTCTATTATTAAACTACAAAGAAAAGAAAAGAGCTTACTACAGTACTTGCTCAGATGGATGTAAGGAAAGCCCATGCAAGAGAGATGTGTCCGTTAATGGTTACAACATTATGGACCCAGGGAAGAGATGCACAACTTTACTTAATTATGTTGTTCCCTATACAAAATAATATGATCAAGTCTGCTCTGAGGAACTTTTTAAAGAGGCAAACCAAATATTTTACTAAGAGCAATATGATACAATATGTTTCTACAAATAGATACTTACTTAACACATAGATGTTCTCTATCCTTTTCTTACTTACAAACAAGCATACAGCAGTAGAGTGGTCAACTTCATGCAGACCTGTAAGCCCAAGGGACGGAGTTAATTCATGCAGAATTTCAATGATAACCTTCTAGCATCTGGTTTTAAAGACTTAAATGATGGATAGAAATTAGAAAGAGATATCTAGTAATCAAGATTACTAGATTTTAAAGTCGGATTTGTCTAGTCTCTTTTTACAGTTGATCTTCACCAACTGTTGGCAGAAAATTGTAGAGTTTATTTGTGAATTTCTGTTTCTGTTGGTCTTGAATCTTCCTACATTTAATTTTGTGGGATATACCCATCTTCAAACATTGTAGGCAAGAAGAAAAAGTAACAACAAAAACTTTGCTTTCTCCACATTTTCCATATCATAAGTAGAATAAGTTTTAAATCTTTCCTCTAAAATTGTTGGTTGGTTGTACTTTTCAAATTGCATTCTTATATTGCTCTACCATACTCTGTTTGAAGTTACAACACAATACTTCGAACACATAAAAAAATTACAGTCGATATTATGGGGGAAAGAGAGGGAATTAGCTGTTGTAATACTTTGAGATTTGTATTGATGATATTCATCAAATGAATGGAACTACTGTGCTCAGCCACCACACTACTTTTCAAATATGTAAATGTAATATTGGAAAATTAATAAAAAACTTAGGAAAAAATATATTCAAATTTTTAACAGAAATTTATTTACAATCCTTTGTCTAATGATCCTTAACATAACATTCATAGATATAAAACTAGTATGATATTTTCATTGAGCTTTCCCCATGTTTCTGAGATCATATTTGCATTTGTTAACATAAAACTAAATGGAAACTCATTCATCCAGTTCTTTGAATTTTTCAAGCCTAAATAATTTGATGTCATCAACAAACTTCGCTTTTTTATTTGATCATCCTCTATGTCCTTTATAAACAATTTTAGAAGTATTAGTTTTGATGCATTTTCATGGGAACTCCACTTGGTACATCATTCTTAATAGTTCAAATGTACCCATCTCTACATTCCCATACACATATATTTGAGAATATTAAAATTCATTTCTTAACATATTTATTTGAATGCTTCATATTCTTTGGAAAATCTTAGATATATAAATTGACTAATTGAATAAAGATTGGCAATTGTTAAAAAACAATGTGTTTTTGTTTACAAGATGTATGGGTTTTGAATATTGCTTGAAAGTTTTTAAGAATTCAGCTTTAGAAAGAAGTTTTAGCTAGCAGCATAGATAGAGCAGTTTGATTTGTGCTAGGAGACATTACTTCCCTAAGCTGTTAAGTACTATACACAATACAAGCATGATTAGATGGCCAGACTGAAGAATGAACTGATTTCAGGCTTGTGGGATCTACCTTGATTTTTCCTAGAACCCTACAGGATACCAACCAAAAGCAAGTACAAAATAGTAACTTGGGGACTTTGATATATACTTAGAATTCTGGAAGCATGTTCATCCTGGGAATTCATTTATTTTCTCTTACATACCTGAACTTTCAGTCTTTATACTCCAGAAAGTCCTCTTCTATTTCTCTACATAACCATGATGCTTAATTTAGAAACTCACTAGGTTTCTTGTAGTTATCAGACAACTGGAAGCTAGGAACAATTATTGATCACCTAATGATATACTAGTACAGTGCTTACTAATCCTTTGGGGCTGAGGAGCATATCTGATATTTGGAAATGTGTTGGGGCACTTTCAGCAGGTCATCAAATTAATAACTATAAAGAGCACCAACCACCTATTTATATGAAGGAAAATGGCAAGATTTATTCCCATCACTCTCTTGAAATTTGTATGTAGAGATAGAGGCCAGGTAGAGGTCGTGAGCAGCAAACTGCCCCCCCCCGAAGCCTGCGTGCCTCTTCTCTCTACATGATCTCATCCATTCACATCACCATGGCAATGTGGGAAACTACCCCAGGCTGGTACAATGACCTCACCTGCCTGATATCAGCCTGGTTACATCAACAGGATGTGGTAGAAACTGCTCCCTGGCTGGGCCTCCTAACTTATATCTTCTTAATGATTGGCAAGGGGTTTACCAATAGAAATGCTGTGACTATGCTGATGCCATCTTACTTTATGCTATTTGAATACCTGTATATAAGGCAATAAACACTGCAAAAGCAGTCAGCCATATTTGCACCCTGCAATGACTGAGCACTGATTACTACATTCGTAGGACGATTTTACCACTTTTTCATGTTTTACATTTTGGATGTGGAAAAACAAACTGTTTGTAAAATGTATTGGCCACTCATCTTACTACAGGGTATCTCTGGGCAGATTACAATCTTAAAAAGATAAAAACAATACAAAAGCTAAAAAAAACCCATAGATAAAATATTGTGAAGATACAAATACTGTCCCCAATTAAAAGATAAGGAGAGTGGGAGAAGAATGGGAGGGAGGTGGGGATCTGTTGTTATCAACCACCTCCACTGTGATACTCTCCCATGTCATTAGGTTCTTACAGGAGGTTTGGAGCTGATCTCACTCCAGGGGGGCAAAATGTTCCAAAAGGCAAGTGAAATAGAATAGTCTTTTCCTGGACCCAACAAGCTAGAATACTTGGGCTGACAGGGCTTTCAGCATGCCTCCTCTGACAGCACAAGTGGAATGGGCCGATACTATTGGGATGATATGGTCAATTTCTGGGCTCACACCACCCTCAATTTCTTTCCTAAGAAAATTTCTGAAGTCTATATGGGGATCTTAGTTATAGAAATACAGATTGTGCTTTAGATAAGTAATTTGGTTTGCAACATGCTTATTTATTTGTTTATTTATAATTACAAGAATATTATAATAGAAAACCAGATAGGGTAGGGGGTTCCAAGGTTATATATCAAAGCACATTAATGTCCATGGGTGCCATGTTGGTGATCAACGTACAAGCTGATGAAAACATTTCCACCCAGAGCATCTTCTCCTAGTGAACAGAATATTATCCAGAAAAATGAGTAAAATTACTAACTATGGTTAAACCACACTGTGGTTTCATGTATATGGTAAAAATAGGGACAAAATAGACTTCTTTAGGATTCTGTAGTATAGATATAAGGAAGCATCATCATCCCTCTCTCTTGAGAAAATCTTTAATATCTACACAAAACACAATGGGGATAAATCTATAAAAAGAATGAGTATAATAGCTGGCAGATTAATAATATTTAAAGCTACATGAAAGTTAAATGATTCCACAACCAATAACCTGAGTTTATATGTAGGGTATTTTTTCCTCTGGTGCTTTTGAGTCAATGTTGGCTCTTGGCAATTGCATAGACTAGTCTCTACAATTTTCTTGGCAAGCTTTCAGAAGTAGCTTACTATTGCCTCCTTCCTAGATCTGAGACAATGAGTGTTTCAAGATCACTGAGTTGGCTGTAGGCAGGAGTGGAGCTCACAGTCTCCTAGTTTCTAACCTGGTGTAACCATTATAACAAATTCCTATAACCTTGTTATAACATATTATGTTCCCAAATGTCACAGTTCAAGTGGAGATACACATACTTTGACATCATATTAATTCAAATATTCAGTTTTAAACCATGTTGGAAAATGGGAATGTGCCAATGTACATAGTCCATTTATTTTCACATTGCTCCCAAATAACCCAGAATTAGCAGATGAAAGCAGTTTAGTATAAGTCTAAATTTGAATGTAAAGTATGTTCTGAACAGGGCTTATTTTCTCATAGAACACCCAGAATGGAGTTCCGGCATCTTTTTTAGATGGAACCTTGTAGGGTAGGCAAGGCGGGTTGTATGACGTGTGTGAGTTCCGGCACCTTTTTTTTTTTTTTTTTTTAGAAAAAAAGCACCTGTTCTGAATATAAGAAAAGAAAAGAAATCTGTTGTAAATAGTAGGTCAGCCTGTATTGTGTCTTACAAAGCAAAATTCTTAATGCTTCTGATGTCCAAATAAGACCAATTTAAAAAGCAGAAGCAATTGAAACTGAACTATTTTTAATCTCCCCACTGAGTTTAGTCTAGTTTGCTTTACCAGGTACTTTTATAAATGGTTCCCATTTATTTTATAAGACTGAGTGGCTTCTTTGTCTATCTCAGACTTTACCCAAGAGACACCAGCATTATTTGCAATTAATTGTTTTAGCAATTACAGTTACTTTCCCCCCCTGCTTTATTATTGTTTCTTTGTTTTTTGTCGTCCTTATGAGTTTTAAAGGAACCAGGAGTGCTTCAGTGCCAATATTACTCAGTATATTACAGGGATCCTTTAAGCAATTAAAAAAAATATAATACAAAGTCTAGTAAAAACAATATTTCCTGTAAGTCTATTCAGCTCAGACTTCCAAGAAGCTAGGTTTAGGTTCTAGAAAGAGAAATTGGTTTGGCTGTTCCATAAATATGAACATCCCATCTGTAATTAATTTTCTTTTATTCATTTTCCCCTAAATATAAGCCAGTGCTATTTTTTGTACAATCTTAGCTGCAAATATCTTGAAACTGAAGTCAGCGTTAACACTTATAATGGACTGTGTGCATGTGTATTATGCACAAATGATTGTTTACTCTTAAAGTAATGATAACATTTCTTATAGATGAGAAGCAACCATTTATATCATTTATATCTCATACAGAAAATATGTCTGTGCAAACATGTTTTTGTGCCCTGTCCAGAAACAGGCTTCTCTGCCAAAGCTTACATATCAATTTTACATCAATAAACATTCTACTATAAATCCATGTTCCATTTCTGAAGCATTTGTCCATGACATTCTGTGCATTCAGAAAGCATTCAGACCCCCCTTCACTTTTGTCATTTTTGTTACGCTGCAGCCTGATTCTACAGTTGTTGAAAATCATTTTTTCTCATCAATCTACACTCAGTACCCCATAACGACAAAGTGAAAACAGAATTTTAGAAATGTCTGTAACTTTATTAAAAAGAAAAATAACTGAAATATCACATTGGCATAAGTATTCAGACCCTTTGCACTAACACGTGAAATTTAGCTCAGGTGACCCCCATTTCTCTTGATCCCAAAGATGCTTTTTCACAAGGCAACTAGACTTTTTTGTTTTTCTTTGAAGATGTTTTGTTTCTCATCCAAGAAGCTTCTTCAGCTCTGACTGGATGGGGTGCTGAAGAAGCTTCTTGGATGAGAAGCGAAATGTCTTCAAAGAAAAACAAGAAAGTCCAGTTGCTTCATGAAAAATCATCTGGGATAACTATGACCTGGATGACTGAGAATCTCCATAGACATTTCTCTTGATCGTTGCTGACATGTTTCTATACCTTGATTGCAGTTGACTTGTGGTAAATTAAATTGATGGGACATGATTTGAAAAGGCACACACCTCTCTATAGAAGGCCTCACATCTGACCATGCATACTGTAACAAAGCAAAAGCTATGAGGTCAAAGGAACTGCCTCAGAGACAGGATTATTGCAAGGCACAGATCTGTGGAAGGCTACGATAAAATTTTTGCTGCACTGAAAGTTCCTAAGAGCACAGTGGCCTCCATAATTCTCAAATGGAAGAAGTTTGGGACAACCAGGACTCTTCCAGGAGCTGGTCACCTGGTCAAACATAGCAATTGGGGGAGAAGGGCCTTAAGTATCAGAGGTGACCAAGAACCTGATGGTCACTTTGACTGAGCTCCAGTGATCCTGTATGGAGATGGGACAGAGTTCTAGAAGAACAACTATCACTGCAGCCCTCCATCGATCTGGGCTTTAAGGCAGACTGGCTAGACAGAAGTCTCTCCTTAGTGCAAAGCATATGAAAGCCCACTTGAAGTTTCCAAAAAAGCACCTGAAGGATTCTCAGACTGAGGAACAAGATTATTTGATGAAACCAAGATTGAATTATTTGGTCTTAATTTTAAATGTTATGTCTTGAGGAAGCCAGGCACCACTCTTCACCTGTCCAATATCATTCCAACAGTGAAGCTTGGTGGTGGCAGCATCATGCTGTAGGGATGTTTTTCATCAGCAGGGACTGGAAGACTGGTCAGGGTTGAGGGAAAGCTGAATGGAGCAAAGTATAGGGATATCCTTAATGAAAACCTGTTCCACAGTACTCAGGGCCTCAGACTGGACTGAAGGTTCACTTTTCAACATGACAATGATCCTAATGACACAGTCAATACAACACAAGAGTGGTTTGTGGACAAATCTGTGAATGTCTTAGAGTGGCCTGCCAAAGCCCTGACTTGAACCGTATTGAACATCTATGGAGGGACCTGAAAATAGCTGTCCACCAACAGTTGCCATTCAACCTGACTGAGCTTTAGAGGATTTGAAGGAAGAATGGCAGAAAATTCCCCAATCCAGGTATGCAAAGCTTGTCACGTCATACCCAAAAAAGACTCGAGGCTGCCAAAGGTGCTTCAACAAAGTGCTGAGTGAAGGATCTGAATACTTATGCCAAAGTGATATTTCAGTTTTTTCTTTTTAATAAATTTAAGACATTTCTAAAATTATGTTTTCACTTTGTCATTATGGGGTACTGAGTGTAGATTGATGAGAAAAAAATGAATTTCAACAACTGTACAATCAGGCTGCAACATAACAAAAATGAGAAAAATGAAGGGGTCTGAATACTTTCTGAATGCACTGTATCTCCACAAAGCTTGGCTCGTAGGAGAAAATGTGAAGCCCAGGTGTCAAGCCCCGCGGGCTCGACATGAATGCGCGGGGGAGGGCTGAGAATGGCATACAGGCCTGCAGACAGGCCGTCGCGGGGAGTATAGCTCCCTGATCGATTCTGGCTGCATCCATTGCCTAATCAGTAGGTTCCAGACTGCTGAGCAGCTGTTTGGCACAGCAGGGAGCTGAGAGCCAACAGCGCAGCCCGGAGACGTCAGCTTTGCGGGCTCCCCGCCGGACCGCTGTGCGGCTCAGTTCCAGGCCGCTGAACAGCTGTTTGGCGCGGCAGGGAGCTGAACGCTGACAGCACGGCCCGATGTGCAGCGAAGTGATGCAGGGACGCAGGACACAGACACAGGAACTGAGGCTGCAGTGCATCCTGCCTGAGTGCTTTAACACCACACATACCGGATGCTGGCTAGGTGGGAGGGGGGTGGGGCCAGTTGGGGATTTGTGATATAAGGCACTAGGAGGCAGTTGCTCCCAGCGCTGACTTTGATAGCTGTTTACTTGCCTAAATGCATGTCAGAAGTTCCTTGATTAAATCCATCCACCTGTGAACTCGTCAACTCGTGTCTTCTTGCCAGGGGTATGGTAAGGATTTCTGACACCAGGTTTAAGCAGATAAAGTCATGTTTATAGTTTTGGGGGAACACAGATTGTGTTATTCACATGGATTTCTTTGAATCTCACATCACTATCATCTCAGAGTGCTACACTGCAGTTTCTCAAAAACTTTGAAACAACAATTAAGCAAATTTTGGAAAGACAATAAGAAATTTTGCTGCAGCATCCGGTATGCTAGGCCTGAAGCCTCATGAGCCAGCTATGAGGGCAATTGCAAAGGTGGTATTTCACAATTTTATCCCATTTACAATACATTCCAATCTTGACACTATGCAAATTCCACGTTTTCTCAAAATTGAAGGAATTATCTTAATGGGCAGCTGACTCAAATGAAGAGGTGGCTCACTGTAGGCTCTCAATATAATGCACATGTTCGCAATCATATCAATGATTATTACCTGTAAATATTTTCAAACTCAAACTGGAATTAAGTCTGAAGAAATTCTGCCTAATTAGTTTTCTTTCTCTGCCTCTATGAATATGAGCTTTTCATGATTGAATGCAACCTTGCCAATTGTCCAGATCTTGGTGATTTTCATGATAAGGGTGGCTTCTGTAAAACTGCTTATTCTTCTAATATTTAATCATGTTTACCTGTTTGACCATTGCACAGTATCTTTTGAACATATTATTGAGTCATTTGTACTGATTCTCACTTCATTTAAAATCGTGGCTGATTTAAATAGTACTCTCTAACTGATGGTATTTATATAAAATTGTAGGCGTTGTTTTTTACATTTGAGCTCTAAAGGCAGCTATTTATAAAGTATCAAGTACAAGTGGTTAGTAGCCCATTAAAATATACCTTTCTGAATTATCTCATGTTTATATACCTTCTGTCGCTTTTATTCATCACAATGTTACTGTTTGTTTTCATAGTTTATCTGAAACATCTTCCAGTCATTTAGTTGTTCTGGATTTTAAATTCTTAAATGTTGTTCTGGGGGACCATTGTCAACACTTGAAATATTGCATCCTATTTTAGTTGCCACAATGTAAAAAACCTTCACTAAAAGGGGAAGATTGTACAAGGGCAATTCGGAAATAAACCTCTGTTTGGTTATCAATGACAGACACTCGCAGTGTGGGCGGGCATTATCGTGAACCAAAACCAAACCGGAAGTCAGCATGTCCTGACGCTTGTTATGGATGGCTCATCTGACTTTTCAAATATTTCACAGTAGACTTCTGAATTGATGGTCAAGCCATGCTCCATGAATTGCACTAGCAGTACTCCTTTGGCATCTTCACATTTGGTGGGATTTTCTATGACACCACTTCTGGTGTGGTGTTGGTTCACGATAATGCTTGCCCGCACACCGCTAGATGCACTCAAGATCTTTTGAAGCAGTTCCGTTGGGATGTTTTTGTTCACCCGCCCAGATTTGGCGCCGAGCAACTACTACTAAGGAATTTCAAACCTTGTAAGACGTTATGACAAGTGCCTCAATTTGAATGGCGATTATGTCAAAAAGTAATGTAATGTTGTAGTTTTCTAATGTGTATAATAAAAGTTCTGTATCTGCGAATATGTATCATTGGTAACCAAATGGAGGGTTATTTCCGAATTGCCTCGTAAACTGGATGAAAACAGTCCAGCTCGGTTGGGTTGAGCGATGGTTCTTTACGAGCTGGTGGAACTATTCCCTCTTTCACGGAGTAGTTGTTATTTCCAGTTTATTTTCTAGGATCTTCATTTTTTTTCTTCAGTTTGTTTAGCTTCTTCAATTATTTGCATTTCAGTTTCCTGTAATCTTTTATTCATTTTGTCTTCCATATTTGCAGATCTTTCAGCCAATAAAGTTGTCACTGATTTTATATTCTTTCTCCATTTCTCAACATTATTTGTAACATCCCTGATGTAATGCAGTTTAATGATCCTTTTCTCACTTTTCTCACTGCTTCTCTGATAATAGCCGTCTCTCTCTCTCTCTCTCCTCTTCCCTCCCTTCCTCCCTTTTATTGAATTTGTTCAACAAGGGAAAGTAACTGCCAAAAGAGAGCTCTTCTCATTTTTTTTTCTTTTACCTTTCTCTGTATTCTTAACTTATTAATCCTATTCGACATGCTCTGCAGTCTTTGCTCTTTAACAACAATCCCTTGCCTTTTTTTGTTTATAAAAATCTCCCAATCAATGCACTTGGAAGACACGGACAGTAAACTTAATATTTAAAATAAGCAAAATCCAAATTTAGACAAAACCATTAATCACTTTAAATTTTCATAGTCTAAATTCTTAACAAGCTTTTTGCTGTAGATTATTTTTCAATCTTTGTACATATGTCTTTCCCTTTATTCACCTTCTGAATCATAGGAACACTAACCAGGAGATGTAATTTCTCACTGCTCCAAAGATCTTTTTAGCTTTTATATAATTATAGTACAAATGCATTTTAGAAAGTGAAAATAGATCAGTCCCAGTGTAATCTGTTGAGGCTCGAGCATGATCCTTCTTTCCTGGCTTCTGCGCTCTTACTTGTGAGTTACCTGTAGGGTTTCTGCAGTCTTCCAAAGTGCATTGGGGCACTTTCTTTAGTTTCTCCTTATCCAGAGAAGCTATACTCACTGCCTGGTCACGTTCTCTACTTCAGCAATGTGCCTGCTCTTTGAGGATACATCAAGTCCTCACCTGGAAAACATATGATGGCAATGATTTTGAAAGTGATACAGAAGTGAAATTAAGGGGAAAAAATAGCTGCTGATGTAATTTGAACAGGTCATACTGATCTGAGTCACTATTCTTTTCAACCTTTTTTTATCATACACGCTGCTTGCTTTATTATTTTTTTTGAGACTAGTATGTAAAATTTCTATTTTTCTCAATATTTTATTTCTAAGTTTAGTTTTGTCCTCATAATAAAACTTCAAATCTCAAGTGATTTTTTTCCCCAGTCATGGAGTAAACTGGTCCAGTTGTGCCCAATCATTCACATTCTAATTCATATCTTAAATCACTTGTCAGATTGTATCTCAGATACTTTGGACGATTATTTACATTAAATAATAGACATTGTATGTGTGTGGAGGTGTCAATTGTATACAGTGACAGATATTCAGTCCAATATTACTAAAAGGCAGTGGTGGGATTCAGCCAGTTCGCACCACTTCAGCAGAATCAGTAGGTCATTTTTTGTTGCGCAGGCCCAGAATGGACTTCCAGAAGCAGCATCCACACAGAGAACCGGTTGTTCACATATTTGAACCCCACCACTGCTGAAAAGTAAATCTAAAGAATAATATTACTGTTTAGATAAAATAAAGTTAATATTTTTGGAATACTTTTATGTTGAATAATATAATAAAATGCAAGTGGCCATAAGAACCCCTATGCACTTAAAGTAAATGTATAGTGTCTTTTGAATAACCCTCTTCATTCTGTCTCATTTCTGATTTTATTTTCCCTTTACCCAATAATCCCAATAATCAGTCAATATTCTTCTGACAAATGGACTTGCTTTATCCTCACTGATTATATTTTTTGTCTCTTCCTTCACTTCATCAAATGTGAACTGTGAACTGTGAAATTCCTTGAAAAGACAACAGACATTGCTCACCAAAACAGCCACTAGTTTAGCAATCTAAAGCTAAAGTCATAATACAACTGGAGCTGATGAAAGCAAACAAGGATAACTGATTCAGGCTATGATTATACAAGACTACAATCTTTGACAATCAACTATTAACCAGAATCTTTTGGCTTCACAAATGAGCAACTATAATGACTTTTTTCAAAATGAGTACTCTCCAGATGGACAAAGTTAATTTTCCAGAATTTTAGCCAGTAAATAATGTGATGTACAGTGATGACATACATTATCACAATCAATTCATTAAAATCGAGACCAAACTATCCTTGCAATTGTTTGCATCCTGAATCATATCCATTTAATTTGCCAATGATGGAAAGTTATTTAAATAAGAGACTGTGGGCTCAGAGTTAGTTACACCTTAAAAGTGTGTTTAGTAAAAGCATAGAGAACTTGACCAGGAAGAGTTAAACTGACTCCTGTTGTAATAGACAATGACATCTGAAATAAAAACCTCATATAAAAATTTTGATTAGTAGAAGCAAGTAGCACTGTTTTTGGAAGACGAGAGAAACAAATCTCAAAAAAATATTGTGTTTGCTACTTGTGATGTTTCTACATATGCTATATAGATTTTAACCTCATGGCTAATTTCTCTCTCCAGGATGACTTTAGTTTTTAGATTAAGTATACCCAAACTTTATCTTCAGAATATTATATGTTCTTCAGTGCTCAAACCATTTATTTTCCTCCTTCTATTTTACTAGTTGGTTTTTTTAAATAAACTGCCCCTTCTAATGTTCCATAGTTTATCTGCTCTAAGTCATGCATCACTTTTGTAAAACTTGCTTTATGTCAAAATATTTGGTTTGAAAATAACTAATATTTATAATGACCAGAAGGGAAAAGGTTTTGCTGATATTGTATGTCAGAAACGTTTCTTCCAGAATTCTCTAAGTGGATGCTGATTATGCTAATTGGGAAATCTAGAATATCAATTTTAAGACATGTGAAAGCTGGAAACACCTGTCCTAATCTATATATATGAATATAGAGTAATACACAGAGAAAAAGTGTATGTGTGTGTATGTGTGTGTGTGTGTGTGTGTGTGCATATCTCAATCATGACAATTGTGAAAATTGCTGAGAAAATATGAAGCTGACTCATTTCAACATATTTTGATAATACATTGTTCCCTCGTCATGTCCTTTTATTTTCCTCTTCTTGGCACTAAAACACTCAAAACAATATTCACAAAAGTCTTCAGAGTATTTTTTTTTTTTTACAGCAATGGGAACATTGCTAATTTTGTAATGAGACAAATTATGGTAATTGTAAAACAAAATAACAAAAAAAATGGATCAAGATTTTTAAGCACAGAATTCTGGGCTTTTGAAAAGAACCAACTAGTTTTAACATTATGTTAGAAGTGCTGGCCTTTGGAGATCAAAGTAAACTATAATAATATTTTTAGTTCTCTGATTAGCAATTATTCATTAAAGTACTACACACTAATTGCTATCATAAGTGCACGGAAAGCAAATACAGTAATTTAAATCACACAGTGGCTATAAATCAGTAATGTAGTTGTGAAACAGGAATCCCCTTAGTTAACATGGGCTTTTTAAAATCTATGTTTTTTTCCTCAAATAAACTAAGTTCTTCAAATGAACAGTACGACCCCAATTCAAAGATGTGCTGGCTATAGAAAATGTAAGATGAAGTTTAAGTAATTTCTGGTGACAGAAATTCTCTTCTGCTACATGGATGCACTTTCTATTGGCTGACTCAGTTTCCCCAAAGATGTCATTAGAGAAGTCACATAATAAAAAAAAGAGTTAGGAAAAGGATCCATTAAACTCTCTCCCAGTTCAGAATCATCCACACAGTGCTGCTACTGAATTAACTAAATCTAAAAGTATGCCTAACTAAAGTCACCATGAATCTAATGGATGTTTTTTTTTATTTTTTTAAAAAGTGTCATGGCATCATTATCCACAGGTGTAATGGAATGTGGGAATGAACTTGGAAAACAGGAGAAAGATTTACAGCCTAGACAATGGTCTAATAAAGTTTGAATCTGAAAGAGGGAGGGTGATGAATGCATCTCAGAAGGGCCTTCCCTAGTTTTCAGGAGAGTAAAAATGAAGGGTGGATGGGTTATTTTCAGACTTGCACAATTCCGTTAATGTAAACTTTCAGTAAAGATAGAGCTATTGTTCCTGGCTGTGCTTCTTGTCTTTTTGCTAGGCCAACAATAAGCTCCTTGACCCACCATTTGGCTTGAATTCTTACACAAAAACATTAAAATCATACAAGACCTCGGGATAATCGGTTGAGATGACTATGGTTTTGTATGAGATCATACAATGGTGTCTCACAAGACATCCCCCAAATACCTATTTTAGAAATAGGGAGATCAAATTATCTATATGAAAACATTAATAGTACTCCATGGGAAATTACATAACCTTGCAGATGGCTTAGACTGGCATCTTGTAGGTTTTAGATACAGTTGCAGAACCATGGATAACTTTAGGAACAACTTCACAAGTTCTGAGGCTCAGCTGAAAAGTTTGACACCGTTCCTAGGCCAAATTATAGCTAAAAACTTTAAAAAGATAACTCTCTGACCTGAACTCTTAGTCAGCTCCTTCTGTATGCATTGACTTTGATGGGTGAATATTACAGTTGAAAGAAGACAGCATCTTATGTACCTCAGAGGGTTTTTTTGGAGGCTATCATATGGAAATGATAATGGCTCTTTGCACTGTAGATCTGGATCTGGTTTATCATCTAATTGATTTGCACTGTGCATTTTCTTGACCATGTGCTGGAATGTGCACCTGGAGAAGCAGTGGAGGGGAGTCTTGGCAGCATAAAGCTTTCCCAAGGAGAAGATAATGCATTCCAGAGAAAAGCTCATGTTAAAGAAACTTTTCAGTCCTGAGCTGGATAGGGGAGGAAGAAATTTAAAGAAGGCACACTCTAGAATGTCTCAAGATATATCTAATAGGTTAGAAGATTATAGTTTTAGTTTGGCAAGGTTCTGTCCATTAGATATGAGCAAATGAGGAATTGGGTTCAATTAGATTTCACTGTGTCATCTTTAGGCTTTGGTCTGACAATCAGATGGCTGTCTTTCTTCTCTGCCAGAGTCTTTTTTCCCCTGTTCCTATCCATCCTTATAATTACATTATATCATATAAGACAGAGAAGGAGAAAAAATAATTTAAAGATGAGACTAGGGATATCAGTATATTAAAGATAAAGTAGCAGAACATTATGCGGGTGTTATTATTCTTTACTTTTTTTGTCCGTGGTTATGAAGAAAAAAGATTCAGACAGAATTTTAAAGAATGTATGAAAGAGGTCAAACATAAAACATTCAGTGTTAATAACATTAATATAAGAATCAAATATCATAGAGGTAGAGTTGGGAAGGAATATAGAGATTGTCTCGAATTCAGGTGGTTTGCATGCTGGCAGGCAAGCAGGCAGGTAAGTGGCTGCTTTCAAGTAGGGGAAAGCATGAATAGACAATTTCTGAGAGTCATTAAGGTGCATCTCCCTCACCTGTGCACTCTCCCTCATCCCCTCTGTGCTGGCCACTTGCACTTAGCCATGACCCCCACTGCATTTCCCTTGTACCCTTGTAGATCCTTTCTACTCTTCCTATACCTTCCATCCCTTGCACATTCCTGCACACCCTCCCTGTCCCTTTCAGTGTCTTCCTTGTACCCTCCTCCCCCCTGGCAGCAGCCACTTATCTGCCTGCCTGCCTGCCTGAATGCAAGTCACCTGCTACTTTCAGATTTCTGCTTCATTCTCTACTGACTTGCTTGTAGGAAGCCAGCAGGAAGTTGCCTTGGCTAATAATCATGGGATTTGGTCAACATTGGTAACTGGGACTGTAGGGATTGCTGTCACTAATCAGTATGATTGGGCTTTATGTCCATATCACTTGGTGATGGAAATTCAAGTCCCGGTTACCATCATAAGTCAATTGTATCTTCTATTGTCTTCTTTCTACTTCCCATCATTGCTTTCTTTCTCTTCAGTATTTTAGAGCTTTCTGAATATATCCAAGCTGGCAAATTTATTTTTTCTTGTTTTTCCTTTTTGTGAGAATATTTCCATTCTTAGTACCTCATTTCATACAACTTCCCTTCCTAGATAGACAGATAGATTGACAGATAGATAGATAAACTCTAATTACAATAATAAAATCCAATGCAAGCTAAAAAAAAGGAAGAAGAAGAAGAGAAAAAGTAGAATGTGCAAAAGGGAAAGAAAAAATACAAGAAAAAAAGACTCTATTAAAGTAAAAAGAGAAATGAAATATATAAAGAAGTGACTTTCAAGCCTTATCACTACAAATATAAACATGTTTTGTAACACTTCAGTCCGTCTTTATGGCCAATTATCTTTTCATCTTGTATCCCATCTCTGATCTACAGACAAATCCATAAAGCATCAACTTTTCAGCCCTAGTGTCAGTAGAAATTCCATTAAGGGTTACCATAAATAATAATATATCTTATTTTAAGATATCAAATAAACCAACTTTATATTCCTTCCTTTTTCTTCTACCAGTCTTAATCTTTAATCCATTCAAGTTATGGTTTAGAATTTGATTATTTTCGTTTCTTCTTTATTTTCACAAGTTTCTTCAAAGCTTTAACAAGCCTCTTCTGTAAATCCAATATAAAAGATTATCCAGATCACTCTCAGTTTATCATTTGTATTTCCTTTTGAGTTTTCAAACATAAGTTTCTTTTATATGCCCAACGAGCCGTTCTTTTCCATTTCATTCCCACAACCCATCATTTGCAGATCCATTTCTGTCTTTCAAATAAAACGTGTTCATCATCTGCTATTTCTTCCATAATATCTTTTGGATATGCTCTATCCATAGAAGTAAATGTTATTATTGACACTGTTGATACTAAATTCTGATTTCATTGTTCAAAAGTGTCCTTCAATATTTTCAATATTTTGTATCATTTTATATGTCTCAGTTAATTAGCTGCTAATCAGGTTTTATTATTTTTCTTCTTTAACTAAAATCTATAGTTCCCTCTAATATCCACTTTTTAAAATTGCTTATTTTATTTTGTCTTGCAAAAATCCAAACAAATCTACTTCTTATGAGAAGAATTATTTATAATTAACCCCAAAATCTTATTCCAAATTTATCTGTATTTGTAATCTGTTTCTAATGTTATTGTTTTATTTAGCTTTTTTGCTGTTTATTTCATTGAAAAAAATTCTAAAACTTGTGATTAAAATCTTCTTTCATTAAGAACTGAAGGAAAACTCACCTGGTGTTTTCGGACTTGTCAATTTCAAAGGTCTTTTTTAAACTAAAAGCATTAACAAGCAATTTCCAAACTTGCTTAGGATAGGTAGTTTGTAAAGTTATTGTACTTTCAAAGGCACTAATTGACTTTTGAGCAAGATTCCTGTTTTTTCCCACCACTCAAAACCTGCTGAAAATTGCTGCCTTGTGGTTCTCGGTGCAAGGAGTAGCTGTTTGGAGTGCATGTGGGCAATCTTCTGTCCCCTCTTTCTCTGGAGAGATTCCGAAGAGCCAGTTTACTTACTGGCTCTCTATTCTTTGCTATGATTATTGGCTCGGCTTTTCACACAGCGGTCTTCAGTCTGCCACTTCTTCTGAAAGTCAGAACTTCCCATCCTATCTGATCATTTTTCTCCTTCAGTATTTCAAGCCACTATATCTGGCCTATCTTCCTTCAGTATTCTGTTTTGATGAAGTCTAGTATGAAAGATACAATGTTCTTTATTCTTTCTGCTCTGCATATTACAATTTCATGGAGACAGTGATGACTTACCTCAACATTCAGTTCTTCAACTAATTCCTTCTTCTTACTGTGGGTTAAGTCTAGGATGTTAGACTGTCTTCTTCCACCTTTTGACAAATACACTTATTTTAAATCCTTTAGTGAATATTCCTGTCCATAGTAAGTATTTAATCATTATTTTAATTCTAAACTATTTTTTTGTATTTCACATGTTTCCATGAAGCAGGACTGTTTCTCTTCCCCTTCTCTTTGTATGTGTGTGTCTGTCTATGTGTCTATACATGTTTTCCATACTCTATGAAAAAAGTCATACAAAGGGGTTTTTTTCCATATTGGTATCATCCAGAAGTTGTGTGTTTCAACTCATACTAGAAAACCCATTATGCATGAGTTATCCTTTCAGAGATGTTTCCTTACTAAAAAAATAAACAGAATGAACATGGGAGAGGGGCAAAAAACAACAACAGTGGGACTGGGAGCGGCTTGATTTCTGACAGACGTTCCCATTGACTTTGCTTGCATGAAGATGGCGGGGATTTTTGGAATTCATAAATACATGACTACAACTGACCATGGTGTCACTGCAGTAGCCACAAGTTGTCTGTGGATCTTTGAAATCTCACTTCCACAGGAATAATGGATCCCAGATTTTGTACATAATTATTTGACTTCGCATATTTGCTGTACCTGGTTTAAAAAATTGTTGTCTTGTGATGCACTGTTTTATCTAATTGAAGGTTACAAACAGCATGACACACAGAAAGTTTTTTGTAGTTATAGAGTGTTCACCCAAAAGCTTGGTTTTTTGATGGAAGTAGCATATTAGGATTAAAACTCTGACATATTTGGAGAAGACATCACAATGAAACTTGATATAGCTACTATCTCTACAGTGATAACATTTGTTTCATGCTTATAGTTTATAAATGCTCCCTTTTTAAAATAAAAATATATAATACTGTTAGGATGAACTATTTAGGCTTCCTGTTCAGTTCTGTGATCTTCAAAATGGAAGTAGACATACTTCCTATTAATAAATCACTGTAATAAATATGAAAGAGGACGGAAATTTTGTGCTGATTCATTATTTTATTTCTTCATGATTTAGAGAAACCTAAATATTAAAAGTTTTATTTAGCAAGCAGGTGCATTGACACCCAAAGGAATACAAAGCACAGGCTGCCTTTCTTCAAAGGATTTCAGCTGGCTATTTACTCTTGAGTAAATAGCATTAGATTACCAAGGCTTGTAAAATCAACTGTGTTCTCATAAAAAGCTTCATCTCACACGGTGGCTTCTGAAAATACGATCTTGGGTATGACATGGGGATATCTGACACATGGGAGTTAGCTGACAGCTTCCTATCATTTGCCACATGCTGTGCATATTCAACACATTGCCTTAATTTTTCCAAGAACAAACAATTTCATATACTAAGGCATGACATGCAGATTATTTTTAAACATATATTCATATCGCCAACTGTCCTGTACGTTAATCTCATCTCTCATCAATTTTTTACCAGCTTCACTCTGATGTTGATAAAGGAGACGGCTCCATCAAATACATCTTGTCAGGAGAGGGGGCAAGTTCCATTTTCATTATTGATGAGAACACGGGGGACATTCATGCTACAAAGAGGCTTGATCGGGAAGAGCAGGCCTACTACACCCTCCGTGCACAAGCACTAGATAGACTGACAAATAAACCTGTGGAGCCTGAGTCGGAATTCGTCATTAAGATTCAGGACATCAATGACAATGAGCCTAAATTTCTGGATGGTCCTTACACTGCTGGAGTGCCTGAAATGTCTCCTGTAGGTAAGTACAAATGACCTAAAATCTTTGTTTTGTTCTAAATTATTATTTATTATGTTGACACCCAAAAGAATGCCCTGTCTATGATTTATTTTTTCAAAATGAAATTTCAAACTTTGAACAACAAATGCTGTGTTATTCTAAATTTCCAGTTGAGCTAAATTGAAACTTTTGGGTTAGCAGCTATTTCAAAAATAAAGCAACAATCCAGACAAATCAAGTGTTTTCTGAAACTGAAAAGGTATATATTAATGTTTTTTTAAGAAACTGCATTCTGGAAAGTTTGATTTAATGCAGCAACCTAAAAAACTTACCAAGCTTTGCTAAACTCTTAGTTTAAGGATTGCCTAGATATGTACTTCTAATTCAGCTGTCTCTTTCATCAGCAAAACTTTCTATTTTTCCCAAATGAAGGGGGTAATTAAGGGCAGCACAGCTGACAGATCAGTGCCTTTCTAAATCTGAGTTTGAAAATGACACTGTTTTTTTTTCTGGAACCATCATGCTCAGCTTATAATTAAATAAACACCTTTTATGTGAAATCTCCTGCTCTCCCTCTGCTTCTGAAAAAGTGGAAATTTTGGCGATGAAAAGAGGAGGCAAAAGAAAAAATAAAGATAATTGAATCATTGGGTCCTTCTGGATGATTTAGACTTCCAGAATCTTCTGCCATTGACCTGTGTGATTGAGAAGAATTGAAGTCCAGAATAATGGAGGATGGCAGGTCACTTTTGTCCCCTCTAGGACTTCACAGCATGATCAATAGTTCCAGTTTATGAACAGCAATAAAAGAAATATTGATGATAGTTTACCATCTCTTAGAAAGAATAATTGATTCCCTTTCATAATAATAAATTCTTAGAATTTTACTTCATCTCAAGTGATATGCTGTTAAATAGAAATGCCAAAGCCAAATACATGGTCTTCTCAAAACCACTTCTACTGTAGGAAATAGCAGGGCTTTCTTTCTCACCTATTCTTATATTTAGTGTGGCTTCTCATACAAGATATTTGTATCTAATGTCAGTAATTATATTTCTAAAGGCATTTCTCAGAAAATTTTAAAATAGGCTTTTTGGTGGTAAATCAAATTAGTGGAAATGTTTATATGAAGGAATATTTTCTGCTGTGATCTTTGCTCAAAAACCTCAGTATCAGGATACAATCATGGATATTTTTTGAGTTTTCTCAGTGAGACCAAACACAAATGTTACCTTTATTGCATTGTTACCTTTATTGCAGCTTGCTGTTCCATTTATCTCTGTTTACATGTAAATCAGTCAGTTGCCTTATCCTACATTTCTTTTTCACTATCATAAAGAGAAGACAGATAATATGTGCAGAGTCTAATAAGAGTAAAAAGACTTCTCTTAACCCAGATTAGAAGGATTGAACACTATTAAAAGATCAAGATGTTTACTTGTTGCTATTTAGGTACAAAAATTACATATATTCTTGTCAAGTATCATGCTTGACAAGAATATATGTAATATATTCTTGTCAAGTATATATTAAAATGATTTTGAAGAAATGCTTTGGACCCCATGTATTTCTCTGCGTGCATTAAAGCAGAGGAACTTATTTCAGGCATACAGGAAAATCTATTGATTACATTTAATGCAACTCTTGAAACAGTATCATACATTTTTCAATTCCTTGTAGATATCTGATAAAAGTCACCCTCATCTCAATGAATAATAGAACTGTGCTGTCTTTGCAAGAGACCTGAAGCATTCTTTCCAAATCCCTTTCCCAATGTGCACGGTCCTATGACCATATCATATGCATTCATATGACTTATTATAATATTGCATTCCTCTTTGTGATTTCCTCTCTATATAAAAATGGTATATTCCTGTTGAACATATAAGGAATATACATGTGTGGACAAGAATATTGAAGTATGAATGAAATGAAAAAGTCTGTACCAGCAAATTATTAAGATGGACAAATATAAAGTCTTACACACTAGAAAACATTAATCAGAAAAGCCTTCAATCTCTCTCTCTATCTCTCTGGTGAGATCATTGGTTAGTATGGGATGAGATATCACCAGCATGTGGATATATCCTAGCTATATATTCCACTGCCAGACAGGAGCTGCTGTATATGTTCTCACCAGATGTTTAGAGGTGTAAAAAAATTAGATGGGACCAAATAAGGTGATACTGAACCCTAGCAACACAAAGTTTCTCTTTGTCCAGAAACTGCCAGGTTTGATAGTTAGCATCTATGCTAGCTTTAAACTAGGTTATACACTTTCTAAAAGAGTAGACCTGACACTTGTATTCTATTGCCTTCTACTTGGAAAACAGAGATCATGGCCAGGAGAGTAATTCAGTTTCAGCCCCATATGTCAGTTGTATCTCATTTGGAGTGGAAGGACCTGGGGATACTCACTTATGCCTTCATTACCTCTTAATTGGATTATTGCAGTAAATTCTATTTGGAATTGCCCTTGAAGATTACCTAGAAATTTTGTCTGATGCACAATGTAGTAGGCTGTATCCTGGAAGATGAGGGCCATTTTACACTATTATTCCTTTGTTGCAGATGGTACATTGTATATTTCCAAATACAACTTTATAAGTTTTGTTAAATCTAAAACTACAAATAGACTATAAATAGACAAGAAAATAGAAAAATAAAAAGTGCAGGAGAAAAGAACCCCCCCTTCATCCCCAGCAAGTATAATTAACATTAACAATTCATTACTATCTCTTAAAATACAGCAAGCAATGCTTTATCCCAAATATCATCCATTATCCACAAACAAATCCTTAAAGCAGCACTCTATCTTAATCAGCAGAAGTTCATTAAGAGTTATCAGAAATAACATAATTATTACAAACTATATCTAATAAATGTAATTGAATCATTTAAAATGCAACACATGGATTTGCTTCATCTCTTCTAGATATACAAAACCTGTAACACATCATCATCCTGTCCTAGTAAGCAAGAATCTATTGAACATTACTAGGAATAGCAATTCATTCATTTTAACCTTGACCAAATAAACCAACTTTGTTTTTTTCCCCTCTTTCTTCCAACGATCTTATTTTCCCCAGATATCATCCTAACATCTGCTTTCTTTTCACACTCTGTTTCTTTTCTCAAAGTTGTTGACAACTTTAACAAGTCCACTCTAAAGAGAATATCCAAGTCACTGTTCATATTCTCACCGTCTCCTCTTACAAAATCATTGACAATTTTAACAAGCCCCTTTTGTAAATTCCATATAAAAAGATTCTTGGCATCATTCTTCTGGTTTAGTATTTGCATGTCTTTATTAAAACATCAACTGGTTTCATTTCTATATCCAGCATTTCATCTTTTTTGTTTTAAATGCACATTGAAATCAATTTCAGTTTTATGTAATGAAACCTGTTGCTTTCCCATGATTCCATTCAGTTTACCTATAACAGTAGCTATCTTTGAAATTATTTCTGAATTCAGTATTCATTCTCTTTCATTAAATCCACTGATATATTTGTTTCCCTCTAGTGACTTCTAGTGACCAACCTTTAAAGTCATCTTATCTGTTATTTTTGTTCCTAAATGTAAACATGGAAAGTTTCCCATAGGAAACTTTATTTTCAAAGTCATTAATTCAAGTCCATCTGAATCCTAAAACTTTCTAAAATCAACACCCCAATCACCCTTTGCTGAATGTTCCATTTTTCTCATCAAACCTTGAATTTCTAATTAAGACTTCTCTTAAAGAATTGAAAAAGACTTACCCAGTGAGTACAATAAAACTTTTTGTTCTAAAGTTTCCCAATTTTTAAAAAGCAATGAAAAAAAAAATCCAAAGGGAGAAGAGAAGGGCTTTCTGTGAAATAGAGGAAATAGAAATAGAGAGATAACACTGTGGCTGAAAATAACATGTGAATGCTGGATTTGGATTTCCAGAATTTTTCCAGAGAAAGAGAACTTAAGCTTACCTACATGTAATCTGAACATCTATTTTATAATGAGGCATATGGCAGGAATTGACTTTTTGCAATCAACCTGTGGTCAACTGGGAGTCGCAGGATTCTGTTATATATAGCTGTTAATGTAGCTTACATGGACTCTAGTTTTGACTGAGGCTGACCTCTTAATCACTTTGGATTATTATTTTTTTCACTGCATCTTAAAGATTGGGTAGCTTCAGAGGGAACAATTAGTGAAATCAATGGGTGTGTTTTCTTCAGTACTTTTTCTAAAAAACTTTCTAAATCAGAGATCTGTAAAAAAATATTTTTTTTCAATATACAGCAAAAGGACGATTAGTGTTGCTTTATAAAGATCCAAAAAAAATTAAGGGTCAAATGAACTTGATTTAAGATTTTGAAGTTAAAAAAATGAATTTTCCTGTGGGAAATGTATATATTTATGTTTGCAAAAACTTATAAGACAACTTTGAAGGTTGGACATTAGAGGGCACTAGTAGAAAATAAATGGATCAAGAGAGATCTATAATGAATGGGCTAAGGACTCAATCATCAAGTTATCTGCTGTTATGGAAAAATTATGGACATGATAATCCAGGATATAAATTATGTAAATGAATGTCACCAATTATAAATATTCATGAACCTTTGTGAGCAGGTTTAAATCCTTAGAGGTTCATAAAAGTATATAATCAAAATACCAGTATCTGCTGTGACCACCTAATACAAAGCAAAGTTTCCGTTAGGCCTACAAGCCTCTTCCCACAGAATTCTTATTCATATCCCTGATGATTTCTTCTTCAGGAAATCAATATATATTTAAGCTTCTATAGTCTTACCAGATAAGAAAAGGTGCTTAGGTGATTTAGATCATAATATTTATTTCATTCTTGCTATAATGATCTGTAAAATCATCTGGGTTTTCCTAATATAGTTAAGTGGTTTATTGTCATATCACTTTAATAGCTTATAACACCTATCACTTGATACATTTAAGGTGATGTTTGGGAAACAGAGAACCCACTGTTTTTTTGTGTAGCCCCTGAATCTCCCTCTTACTGTGTCATGAAAATTTGGCAGTTTTGCCAAGGTTGATAGCATGGGGGTTTTTTTTGCTTTAAAGCAAAGAACAGATGAAAATGGTTGCTAAGCTTTGCAGTAGGTTTACACTGTTAACTTAATCATCATCATCATCTTCACTATCATCATCCTTTTGTTTGTGTGTGCGTGTGTGTGTATGCATGCATGCATTCATGCGCTTTCGAATCAGTATTGACTCCTGGAAACTGCCTTGATAAGTTGCTGCACTTTTCTTGGCAAGATTTTAGAATTGATTTGCCATTGCCTCTGTCCTAGGGCTGAGAGAAAGTGACTGGACCAATGTCACCCAGCTGGCTTTGTGCCTAAAGGTTTCTAGCTGATATACCTTAACCACTTTCCCACATTGGCTCTTATTATCATCCTAGCCATCAAAAATAAATAGAAAAAAAAAGTATGTTCCACAGCCTTTGAAAGAGTGCCTGCCTATGCTGTTCTTATTTGGGAGTAAATTCCATTAAAATTAATAGAATCTCTGCATGTATGTATAGAAGACTATATAATGCCAGAGACAACTTTGCCCTATTAAAAGCTGAATTGAAATAAGTAGCATATATTATATTATCAATTGTATCTTAAACTGATTTTTGTCTGGGACCAATAAGCAGCCAATCTATATCTAGATATTTTTTCCCCTCAGAAATGGCAATTTATAAATAGATGGTGCTATCTTGGGGTGTTGAAAGCAGAGAAGAAAATCTGTTTTCTTCATTTGAATTCTTATATAAATATGTTAAGAAGATACTCATCCAGATTGTATGGAGAAAATATAAAACCTGAATCAGAAAAGACTCAAGTTGCTGAGCATTTTATTTGAAATAGTTTATCCCTGTAGCAACATAAAAGGAGAGGAACGGTTGAAATATTAGTGAGGGCAGAGGGATGAATAGTAAATAACTTTAACTGCAATATGATTTTATTAACATGAATGTAAAACTGTTATTGCTAGCTTGATAGTTTGCCTTTTTCTTATTGTTCTTTTAATACAATATCAAAGCCAAGTGGACAATAACTCCAGAATAACTTCTGGGGAAGAAATGGAGATGAAGCTGCTTGTAGATATCGTCTACATCATGGCTGTCTAACCTTTTGGCTTGCCTGGGCCACATTGAGTGGATATAAAATATATAATATTTTAATGTATAAATTTTGTGGAGTTGCATTACTAGCTGTCCAGAGCCACATGCAGCCCTTGGGCCATGGGTTGGACACAGTTACTTTAAAAAGAGAGGATACACAATTTTTAAAGAAATTTAAGCACAAATCACAGCACATTTTCCAAATATTTATTTAAAGAAAGGGGCTTCTCTTAAAGATAGAAAAGATATGATAGTACATATTTTAGACTTTCTGTGGAATGGATGGATAGATGAGCAGACATTTTGTTCAGACACTGATTGTATATTTACTTGAATTTATTTTAAAATATTCTTAATTTTAAAGGTTTTAGGAATGCTGTGTCTTTTCATTTCTGTCTGTTTAGTAGAACCAGACAGGCAAATAACACTAAAGTGGGAGGAAAAACTCTCATCAATATTATACTAAGCAAAGAAATACAGACTCATACAGAAAACACTATTTTTAAAAAAAGTAGGGGAAGGGCAAGACTCAGAAAATACTCATTCACCATAGGAAATGTTATCCATTTTTTCCTGAAACTTTTCAGTATCACGGGTATCTGAAACCTTCTGTTGTAACACATTTTTCTGTTTTTACATGTTAATTGTGTGTTTGTTTGTTTGTTTGTTTTGGATTTGTTGTATTTCCAAACATGGACTATTTTCTTTGACACTTCAACCATCTTATGTGGCATTTAAAAGAAAAAAAGCTGGAAATATTTCATAATCTATTTATTTTCAGTCTTTTAGAAAAGAGAACAAACAAAAATTCCCATCCTGATCTTTTCCTATTGCTTCTGGGTATGTTCCCCCACCCCCCCGTAATCTTCACATCTCTGATTATAATTTATATCACTCTATCAGTGTGTACACACCGAGCAAGACACACACAACTGCATCTAGTATTCTCGTAACACTCTTTTTGCTATGCTGTTGATCAAATGATACATCCTAGGACATTTGCTTCTTCTAGTCAGAATAATTGCTTCTATGCCTGGTTTGATAGTCTCCTTTATTATGATGCCAGTTATATTCCAGGAGGGCTGCATTTTGCGCAATGACACCTGTACTCAGATATTTTTCATCTATTGCTTGTTTACCCAATCCATTTAGGGATTCTCCTTGGGGAATAAATCTGCAATCCTGTTTCAGGACATTATAGACATTTATCCTCGATAACAATTTTGGGTTAGTTATGTCAACTATACGCGTCAACTGTACTTCCACCAACATCCTGCAAACTGCAGATAGTAAATCTGCTTGATAACTTTTCTCAAAATGAGACTGTAGTCTTTTAACCTTGCAGTAACTTGTTGATGTCAAAGGAAAAAAAATGAGTCAGGGGCTAAGTTCAAGGCAGCATTTTAAAACCCTTGTTTATTGAAAAGATGGCAGCACATTTTGCCAAGGGTCTTGTTTTTAAAGATCAAATAATTTCTGTGTGTCTTGTTCCCCAGATTCTTTGGCCAGTGGTTACATTTTACATTTTTGGAGCATGCCATGGGCAGTCTGACTGCTATGGAAGATTACAAGATTTTGTTTATTTTCATTATAGTCTCTGACCAGCAAATTAAATGTTGACATCTTAAAAGAATAAGAGGCAAAAAGCAGAACACCATGAGACAAAAGAAAGGATTCAGAAAGAACAATAAAATGCCTAGAAGCTGGAAAACGTGTTAAGATATTACCAGGAGTATATATTGTTATACTACAATAAGTATAGATAGCAGGATATTAAAAGTAGGACCTGAATGCTAAAACCAAAATAGCTACAGTAATTAATAAAACTACTTTAAAATAAAATGCTAGAATTCTACCTATCACTGTTGCTGCTACTACTACTACAAGTACTACCACTACTGCTACTTCAATTACAACTACTGTTGTGTTGGGAGTGCCAAAGTGCTTCTGGGTTAAAAGGATTGAATGGTGACATCATAGTTGCCTGATTGGGGGCTCCTTTCCTGTCCCTGTTAAGTTGCCCAACTAAGTCCAGCAGGAGACCTTATACTATCTCAGACAAATGGCTGTCCAGTCTCTTCTTAATGAGCTAAACTCATTTATTTACTTGCGGTCAACCGCTTTTGAACTGCTGAGTCAATATCTATTGAATATTTTAGTATTAAGTGATAACACAGGGGTATGAGTTTGTCTGTCTGTAAATATGTATAAATAAAATCTTACATTAGTCAGTAGCATTAAAGTAAAACAAAGATAAGACAAAGTAAAAAATATAGGAGAACAAAATAAAATTGTATATTGTATGAAATCAGAAAATTAACACAATATTTTTCTACATAGGGCAACTGCAGTTGAGAAATATTGCAGCTCTTTTAAAACTGTTGGGATTCTGGTCTGGTAGCAAGGAACAATTAGGATTGTCCTCCAGACAGAAAAAAACTTCTGTTGTCAGATGAAAGTATAAGGGTGGAATGTAGCTTACTATAGAAAGAGCATCAAAGGAACATATATGCTAGGATCTCAGGTTCCTCCGAAGCACAAAAACAGGTTTGAGCTACAAAGGAATATTATTATAACTTCTTTCCAATAATGCAGAGGGCAAGACATTAATGAGATTAAAAGGAATTTCTATGGTGTGATGGTAGGTGAACATTAGTTTGCTGGGTTGACAAGGCCTCCAGTTTATATAATGCTAGTCATGGTAGCCTAATATCTTCTGCTCTACCTGAAGAGATATGTGATCCCCTGCTGCTGTATTACAGCTCTTGCTTTTGGAATTCACAAGGCTAGGAAACACAATGATATGTCACTTTGGATCCTTGCTTCCAAAAAGGGGGAATTTTTTTAAAAAGAATCATGACAGCTGGGAAAAACAGAAAAATTGAAGCTTAAGCCCAAAACAGAGCCATATACATGGGCCCTGAAATCCAAGAGATTCAACCCAGTTTCTGATTGAAGTGTTATAAGCATTCTCAAGAATTTGGACTGTATTCTATCAAGGGATTTTAAGTTACTGGGTGCACAAACCTGCAAACCATATAATATTTTGGAGACGGATTTAGCTTTGAAAAGTGTTATGGTAGCAAGTACATTCTTACCTCCTGTAGCATGAAAAAAAGCTGAGTGTAGCCTTATCACTAATATTAGCTGTATTATAAATAGTTTTAATGAATTCTCGCTAGATGCCCAATTGCTGGAATACTGTGTTGAAATATTTAAAAGATAAAAGTTGGTCTACAGTATTGTTATTCGCCTGCTATTGATGCTTAAGGCATCTCAGTCCCTTTGAAAAGACCATAGTTTTAATTTTGATGTAGTTGATTGTAGGCAATTCTTCTCTCCATTAAGAGCCAGTAGATGTCTTCTGAGACCAACTTCAGTGACTGAAAGAATAGTTTCATCATCTTAATACAAGAACACAGTCAACTGTCTAAGTGTAGTGGGCCAGAATTCCTGTTTAGTTAAGGCAATGACCATTGAATTAAAATACCTATTAAAAAGAAAGAGGCCAGGATACAGTCCTGTTAACAACTTTCTGAATGGGAATGCTGCAGAAAGCTGGCTATTACTGCTACATCTAATTTGCAGCTTCCTAATTAGGCAAAGTAACTGATTACTAGTCCATTTATAAAACGGTCGCTGTGGTGGTCTAGCAATATCCAGACATGCTTATGGATGCTCCCTTAGTGAACATAAGCACCACTCTGGAATTCCAGTTCTAATACCTAAACAAAATTTACCTAGATAATGCTCTAGACATACCAGCTTAAGTCCTACTCATTTCTCTATTAATATACTGTATTGTAGTTTGGAGCTTTCCCCCATCTTTTCTTCTTCACTTTCAAATATGTGTATCTGAGGTCGCCTATTTTAGATTTCTGCTGGGGAAGAAGCAAGTAGCAAATCATATGTTAAAATGTGATGTACTCTTCTATGTATATATCTGCATACAACATTTAAACACAAATACAAAAATATTGAATTTGCTTTGTGCATCTTTCTGAAGCTTTGGTGAAGAATCAGAATAATAGAATAACAGAGTTGGAAACGACATTGGAGATCTTGTAGTCCAACCCCTGTACAAACAGGAGACCCTATACCATTCCAGACAAATGGCTGTCCAGTCTCATAAAAGCCTCCAGTGATGGAACACTCACAAATTCTGAAGGCAAACTGTTCCACTGGTTAATTGTTCTCACTATTAAGATATTTCTCCTTAGTTCTAGGTTACTTCTCTCTGGGATTAATTTTCAGCCATTGTTTTTTGTCTTGCCTGCTGGTGCTTTAGAAAATAGGTTGACCCCCCTTCTTCTTTGTGGCTGCCCCTGAAATACTGGAACACTGTTTTCATGTCTCCCCTAGTCCTTCTTTTCACTAGACTAGGCAAGCCCAATTCCTGCAACCTTTCTTCATATGTTTTAGTCTCCAGCTGTCCTAATCATCTTTGTTGCTCTTTTCTGCACTCTCTCCAGAGTCTCTATATCTTTTTTATAATATGGTGACCAAAACTGGATGCAGTATTCTAAGTGTGATCTTACTAAGGCTTTATAAAGCAATACTAATACTTCATGTGATCTTGATTCTATCCCTCTGTTAATATAACCTAGGCTTTTTTGGCTGCTACTGCACACTGCTGGCTAATATTTAAATGTTCACTAGGACTTCAAGATCCCTCTTACAGTTACTGCTTTTGAGCCAGGTTTCACCTAATTTATACCTGCACATTTCATGTTTCTTGCCTAAGTGTAAAAACTTACTTTTCTCTACGTTGAATTTCTTTTCGTTACATAGGGCCCAGTATTCAAGTCTGTTGAGATCCATCTGGATCTTGAGCTTATCTTCTGAGTGTTGGCTGTTCCTGCCAGTTTAGTGTTGTCTGCATATTTGTTGAGTTCCCCTTGTATTCACTCATCTAAATCATTTATGAAGATGTTGAAGAGTACTGGTCTTAAAACAGAACCTTGGGTTCCTCACTGCTTACTTTCTTCTGTATAGATGTAGTTCCGTTGAGTGCATTTTGTCAGCCAGTTACAAATCCATCTGATGGTGATGTTGTCTATCCCACATTGTTTTAGCTTACCATGAAGTAGGTTGTGGTCTACTTTGTCAATTGCCTTTCTGAAATCCAAATACGCTATGCCTACCTCATTTGGAACACTCAAATTACTCAAATTACTCAAACAGTGTAGCATGTTATTAATCGTAAGGTTTTACATGTTAGGTAACTGAAATGGAATGGTTATTGAGATAGAAATTCATATATGTTTACCATGTATACAAATGATTCTATTGGTTGGTTTGCAAATACAAGTTATTTTTGTATATAAGTATTCTTCTTTAGATGGCAAAACAGCAAAATTGCAATTCCTCTACAAAGGAATTCTAACAAAAGGCAGAGAAATCACTAGATAATAATATCTAAGTAGGATTATATATAGTTCATGAGTTTTGTATATTACAGAACATTAAATATAATTCAAGTTTCATAGTATGATATATTTAAATGCCTTTGTGGTTACTGGTAGAGTAATATTTAATACTGTATTAATACTGAATTTAGCTTCATGAACTGCTTGTGTGACATTTATCTTAAATAGTCACAGTAAGTCATGGTTTATTTATATGACACCATTTCTAATTAAACATCTCCTGCATTCATGAAATACTAAGGAGAAATGAAGTATCTACCTCACATATTTTAAAATTAGATCCATGACAAGGACTTTATTAATTGGGTATTGAGGACAGTAAAAGTAATTTCAGCCAAAATGAGCTATTAAAGCTTAAATACTACCAATCTCTTTGACTGTTTAAAGGCTTAAGATATATTTAATTCTTAAATAACATTCTAGTTATTTAGATTACAGCACTGATTACAGAAAGCCACCAGTGTTTAAAAATATCATTATCCTATTTTTTTCATATTTAACATTTATCTAACGGAATATGTAAATTTCTTATAGTTGTTCATATTTTTTGCCCAGTTTGGTTTCTTATTGTGCATAAATAATTTGCACATGAATAAACCATAGGCCCAAACTTTCTACGTCCTTGGATTTTTCTGGAAAAAAAATGAAAATATGATAAAAAAAATTAAGATGATGGCAGGATGATACCTATGTTCAAATTAAAATTCTCAATCGCTCATCCAATCCACACTGATATCTCTAGAGTTTGGAATCCGAGACTTTTTTAAAAAAAAGAATAACAAAGTAATAAATGAAAATGTGTTAGTTTTAGAAAAGATAAGTATGCTTTTAGGAAATGCAGACATGATCTGTTAAAGCTAAAGAGTGGAAAGAAGAATCTTTGCTTTATTGGTTCCCAGGTAAGTTTTACTATAATACGGTGATTTGAAATCCTTATACTCTTTTCAGCAATAAAAATGTAAGTCAGTACAAGCTAGAAGAAATGTTAAGTTTTTATTAAAAACTGTTACATAAAAATGAGGCATATATTTATATATGCTTAAAACCCTTTTTAATACTTAGGAATTACAGCAAAATACTTAAAGAATTTTTAAAGTAATTTAAAAACTACTTTAACCCTCAAATCATTGTATTCAAAAGGGAATTTCAGCATGTACCAATTCTATTTATTTATGACATCATTTCTAATTAAACATCTCCTGCATTCATGAAATACTAAGGAGAAATGAAGTCCTGTCTTTCTAATAATGGAAAAGTTAATTTCATATACATGTAAAGTTAGTCCCTTTCCTTCCTCTTCCCCTTGCCCTTCCCTTCTATTTTTCTAGCTTTTCACTGTAAATGTTGTCACAAATAGCAAGAAAATTAAAAAGTGTGCCTTTGCCCCCCCCCCCGTCCTATTTGTTTCCTATCTAATTGTCTCCATCTTCCTTTGCCTGTTAAGATAGCCAATAAGTCTATACAAAAGTTAAAAAGGAAAGGAAGAGGAAAAAGAAATATCTGTTAACAGGAGCTTAGATGATCCAAAAAGCATGGTGTCTCGATAATTAACACACTTATTAAGGCATTATGCCACATGTCATATCTTCTGATGCACAAAAGAGATCGCTTAACAAATAAATAACCACTTTTATTCATGAGACATTGTCTATATTCTGTGAAATACAGGTTGACTATCCATGGCAAGCATGATCTCCTTGCAAAGACAGTCGGAAGTTGTTGGTGGTAGGAAGTTAATCATTCAAGAGCTGATCAGGAAAAGGAATAGAATATTTTTCAGTTCACTCGATTTCTTCTTCATGAACTTTATGTACTTCTTTTCAAATGCAGGATTGTATAAAGTGACAAATCTCAAGAGAGATACAAAACATCTATATTGAATAGTATTAATGACTATATAATAAAGAGTTATAAAGCATAATAAAATGGTTCAAAAATACAATTACCAAACAAATTAGAGCAGTATAATTTACAATCATGGTAACTACATATATTGTTCCTTGACATTATCATCTATGCCCTTAGCATATAAAACAGAGCCGCCATGTTATAATTCTAAAGAACATTTAGAATAATTGATGATTTTTTTGAATTTCCACCTTGGTGTGGATGCTGTTTCTTCAGAAATAAATTAATGCATTTGTCTAACTGAACTTCTTTCCACTCGTGGTTAGGATGTATGGAAATGCTGCCATATTTGATTACTTTCTGCATTCCCCAAAGCCATGGCTGCTGTCTTCTATATATTTTATTTCCAGATGGTATCTTGCTGTAGCACAAATTTGTCTTTGTGTTCTTCTCATAGTAAATATTCACTTTTGATTTCTGCTTCAAAATTTCCCAGATAATTAATGAACATTCTGTATGTTTTTTTTCATTATATGACATTACAAGCTGGAGATACACATATGTTCATGAACACCCACTTATTTTGTGCCTGACATTCAGTATTTTTCTGGCTAGAAAATCCTTGTTCTTATTTTATATATATCTACTTTATACAATTGGGAGAAGTTTCACACACAAAAAATGTATATGGATTTAGTCAATAGTCTAATTCTTCTTTTTCTTTTTCTTTTTTTAATTTGACTCCTGAAGTTGAGCGACTGGGTTGGCAAAATCTATGATATTGTCTGTAGGTGAACTTCTGGATTTATACAGTTTCGCTAGTGGAATTGTAGAGGCTGTCACTGAAGTTTATATATGCTTCAGTGACTTCCTCAAGAATTACTAACTGTAAAAATAGAGCTGATTGCTGGAGGTATTTGTAAAGACTGTTGTCAGTAAATGCAAGTCTCAAGAGCTCCGGCTGTGATTCCAAGAGAGATTATAAATTATAGAATGCAACATTGTACTCAGGAGAACAAAGGAAAGGGCACTAAATAATGGCCATAATGTTAAAAAGGAAAAAGGAGGCGTTAGGAACTTTGCAGTATGACTTCATATCACATTTACTGCATGTAATGCAACACTTAGATAAATCCAGTTGAAATTTTAGTCCACCACTCTTTCATCCAGTTGCGAGGATGTAATATACAAAACTCAGGAGTAAAATACATACAGTGCTCTCGGTGTATGTTGTTTTTTTAATAATTTTTAAACAAATACAGAAGATAAATCTCAGTATGTGAATTGTAGACATCTTGAAAACTACTCTGTCCTGGAATTAAACTTGTAAAAAGCTGTTCTCTGAAGAACCAGAGCATGGAAAGTATTGGGGTCAAATTCTTAAAACAGAAAGTAGATCACATTAAAGAAAAGATCATAAAAGAAAGACATTTTGTGCGCACTTAGCATATTTAATCTTCCTGATACTAATTTCTCTATCCAATTTGTAATTTGGCAAAGTAATTGGAGATCTTTTCAATGATTTTTTTTTCCACAGAGAAATTCCCCAGAATTGTGGGCCTTCACAGTATTGATAGAAATAGCAGTAGCTGGTGGCCACCAAAAGATGATCTTTTTTCTGGATTTGTATGTATGTATATATCTGTGCCTGTATGAATTGGGTTGAAAAAAAGAAAAAGTTAAGAAATTGTGTGCAAAAATTGATTCTGAGAAAATTAGTCTTGGTTCTATTTTATAAGAAACTTATTCTTGGGCCATTTCATTAGAAGCATTCTGCTTATGTTCAGAGACATTCAGGCTGGAGATTCATGTCATATATACATGCATATATATTTTCAATTTTTAAATGTCTATATTAGCATGTTTTTTTATAAAAAAATTATCATTAAAATTCATCTCAAGGTCTTCCTTCAAGCTCTTCCTTCAAGGTAATATACTTAATATTTCCTTCCCCATTTTTCCCCACAGCAGGCTGATGGAAAGTACCTGTTTTAAAGAAACCCAGTAACCTTCTATGGTTGAAGGTGGACTATAAGCTGGGTCTTGTCATTCTTAGTCTCTTCACTCTTGAACAGTCATGAAAGCCTCTATCTATTCTATCTTGTGCATTTTTTGTCCATTTTGTATGCTGCCAACAACACTGCTGTAAATTGACTTAATGACTAATTCTAACATCTGCAATCAAGATCATGATCCAAACTGATCATCTTTATCAAAATGATATCCAATTACACATCTCCACCTCTGGTGAATTCAGCAATGCTGCAAATGTCTTATTCCAATGCTTGGAGATTGTAAGGGTCTGAAATAGGCTTTAATTGAATCCTGGCAAGACTGAGACACTTTGGGGGCCTTCTGATTCTAGAACCATGCCATCTTTGGTACTGGTGGCATTACCCCAGACAGACCCTGTGCACAATCTGGGTCTCCTCCTGGACTCACGACTCCTGCTTGAAAAAAGGTAGTAATGTGGTTAGGAGCCTTTGTACAGATTCATGTTGTACACCAGTTGCACCATTCCCGGATCTAGGTCTCTGCTCACTGTCACTCCTGTCTTAGTAACCTGTTTGAATTTCTGTAATGTGCTTTAATAGAGTTGCCCTTGAACAGTATCTGGAAGCTTCAACTGGTGCAAAATTCAGCAGCACAGACATACCATAGACCTACCATAGAGCTGTACACAGTGGTGGGATTCAACCAGTTCGCACCACTTTGGCAGAACCGGTAGCTAATTTTTTGTTGCCCAGACCCAGAATGAACTTCTGGAAGCGGCATCCACACAGAGAACTGGTTGTTCACATATTTGAATCCCAGCACTGGCTGTACATATTACACCTCTGCTCTGCGAGCTGCATTGTTTGCCAGTTCCAGGTCTAATTCATTTTTTACATTTAAATCCACTCGTGGCTGGGTTATCTGAGGAACCACCTCTCTCCAAATGTATCTGCCTACCTCATCACATCTGTGGGTTCAGTCTGTCGGAATTACATCCGGTAGGCCCAGGAGGCAGACCGCCTGTGCCACAGCACCTGCCTGGGCTGCCTCTGAATTTCTACCTTTAGGTAGACTTGAATAGTTTAGGAGAATCATTGGAGAGGTAGTTTGTCCACACAGCTATTCCTGTGAACCTGCTTTGGGAGTTTGTAATTTACAGTTTTGTCTTGTAAAGTCCTGCTGAGCACCTGTTCTGTTCTGTTTTGTTTCTGGATATCTCTGAAAATTTACACTGCTTGTGCAGACAGTTTTAGACAGATTATAAAGAAAGTCTGTAATAATTCACCCTTTCCTCTAATGCTTCTTGCTTTTCTTTATAGCCTTCCAAGTTTCCTCACTTCTTACTCTTGCTCTCCCTTGTACACTGAGGTATCAATATCATTACATAACCATTTTGCTTGTCTATATATTTTTTCTCCCCTCTCCTGTCTGCCACAAGCCTTTGTTTCTTTGCTTTACAATTTGTCTTCTGGTGAAAAACTCTGACTTTGTTTCTATTACTCCCACATCAGCAATCTTTTCAGAACACTCTCTATTTAGGACAACATACCTAAAGGCTAACTTGATTATGTATTTGGGGAAAACAATCTTCTAGCAGTTATGCTGGTCTATGACCGCAATAAAGACTTGATTTGATTTGATCTTCTAACAGAATAGAGCATAGATGGAAAGAAAAAGGTTTCTCTATTACACAACCAGGCAACTTGGAATCCTCCACAGATTTAATTACAGCTTCAACAATCCTTTTCTTTGGTCATGCTGCCCAAGAGAATAATTTTCTACAGGCACTTTTGTTCTCAAATGACTTATTCCTTAAATGTGATAAAATAAGCTTGTTTTAAGTAAGTGTTGTATCAAGGTTAGTACGTTTCCTGGGTCAGAGATGGGCAGCAGTGACAGAGACAAGGGCTCTATAAAGGCCCTCAGAATAGGAAGGCTCTGCAGAATCCAAATGTGCTTTTAAGTAATATGAAAATGTGCATTATGGTTATTTATCTCAATAAGTGGGATGTGATTCCTGCTATGGACCTTCTAGATTACAGTGGGGAATGAACCTGGATTTCTGCCTTATACGTTGCCCTAATGGCATAACTGCATTGCCATATGCTTCCAAAAAGACTAGATAAACATAGCAACATACTTGCAAACATTGTGATGCCATTTGCAGTTTTATTTGTTGGCAATATTTGAGAAAGTCCTCATCAAAGAAACAAAAATATGGAACCATTTTCAGAAGTAAAGGTATTTTATCTATTTTAGAGGGCATCTGTTAATAAGGGATAGAGAATGTATTCCTTTTGTACTTTTTTAGAATCCTAAAAGCTATTAACCATAATATTTTGCTTTATAGTACTTACAGTCTTAAGAAAGAAAACAAAACCTTATTTTGGCACATACTGATATACACATATATCACACTATTCCATTTTGGCATAAACCATTTTATTATTCAAAATGCAAAAATGAATGAATGAATGAATGAATAAGAAATACGATGCTATAGAATTAAACGCTTGAGATATGAAAAGCAAACGTATACACATTAACTTCAGTCACCATATGACACTATAACTTTTGCATCCTGGTAAACTGTCCTTGTTTATGTCCTGCCCATAGACCAATTCATATTTAGTTAACCTTTTCCCTTTTTTTATTTCATCAACCCCAACCCCTTCAAACCATGACTTTTTGTTCTCCTTTTTTCCTTTTACTCATTTATTTTTCTTTTCTATTTGAGCCTGATTCATTTTCTCTAGATCAGGGGTGTCAAACTGCTGGCCTGCAAGCCGGATGCGTCATGTCAGAACCGTGCCCACTCCATTGCCGGCAATGTAAAAAAAGTCTCGACACGTCACGTGACATTGCGAGTTTGACACCCCTGCTCTAGATGATCAAACTACCTCAGTGCACCTCTTTCATACTGGTCATACACTTTTGTATTAAGTTACATTTGTCAAGGGCCAATTCATTCTTGATCCTATATCTTTTCTTTTACCATGTTTAGTTCTTGGATACCCCATTTAACATACTTGAAAGGTTTTCCTTAGCATATCCAACTTTCACTTCATACAGCAATGTAGGCAAAAACATACACAGTCATTTTAGCTTTTTTCAACATTTATTCCTCACAACAGACCACATGTTCACAGTTTCTCTGTGAATTTGTCTCTGGTTCTTCCATTATAACAATTCCCTGGAGCATCACAGGCAGCTATCATCAGTCTGGGCTTTCCTACCATCATATGCACTCCAGGAACATAGATGATACCTATTCATACCTTTGTAACACATACTTGCAAAAACTCCATTTTCTAGTCCAGAATAATTGCTTCAAATGGTAGGAGAAGACTGATATTATAAGTTTTATAGCACAAAATCTTTTTTGAATGATCAATATTAAAGTCTTATGGAGAGATAGATTGTGAATTGCCTTGACATTGACTTGACTTGTTTGTATCTTGTATGCATTTTCTTTGGGAGCAAATGGAAGATGCCTTCTACTTCCAGTACTATCCGGTTTTGCAGTTCAAAAATAACATCAGATGAATAGCTGACAATTGTTATCAACTGGTTTGATGTTAAAAGCATCAAAGAAGTTTGTTGTAATCTAAATGATATACATGTCAAGATGGTTCAGAGCTATATTATTGGCTGAGTTTCATTAAAAATGCTCAATTCAGAAGCACAATATTCTGTTTTTCTGCTGCCTGACAAACATTAACAAATTTATTTTTACTTCTGAACATTTTCAGGAACCTCTGTGGTACAAGTAACAGCAACTGATGCAGATGACCCTACATATGGCAACAGTGCCAGAGTAGTTTACAGCATCCTTCAAGGTCAACCTTATTTTTCTGTGGAACCAAAGACAGGTAAATATGTTCCTGTACTTTTATCTATAACTAGCAATCTGTGATCTTTATTTCTTTGTTTAAATAAAGAAATCCAAAATCACTACCATGCTGCCGCCATCAAGCTTCCCAGGTTTCCCAATTGACTTGTGGGAAGGAAATGAGGACCACATGACTGTGGCAGAGCAGCTGTGCCAGTGAAGAACAATGGCGTTGAAACAGCAAGTATTTTTTTTAAAAAAATCATTTCCACAAGAATAATAGGTCCTGGCACTCCTTAAGTTAGGCTGAGATACCTTGGTTGAAAAGGTTTTTGCCCTGTGATGCGCTGTTTTGCCCAGTTTAAGGATACAAACACAAGAGTTTTAATAGCAAATAGATAAGTCTTTGTGAATCACCCCTGATTAAATTTGAATTAGATATTTGAAATTTCAAGATGGTATGATTTGATCCAAATCTGTAATTGAAAATTCATTGGCTATCTGATTTGAGCCATTTTCAAATTCAGATATTGTTGATAACTATAATGGGAAAAATTCAAAATGCCAGAAGCTGCTTCATTTTTGTCTGAATGGGATGAAAACAGCAGTGATGATAGGTCATTTCCAGAATGTTAATCCTATTAAGTTTCACTTGGATATCGCCAAAAGTTTTAGCCCAGTACATTTTTAAAATATTACTATTATTTATTAAATTTGTTTGTTGCCATCTGGCTGCGAGGTAACTCTTACATATCCAATATTTCTTCATAACTATTTTAGGGCAGAGATAAACATAAATTAAAGATAGAAAAATAGTTTCCAAACTATTTAATAAAGAACCAATAGGAAGATTAGGGGAATCAAAGCAGAGAGTGTCCTAGCTTAATTTGAAAATGCACATTTTAAAAACTGGTGTTTTTTTTTAATCCTCCTAGTTTTCTATTTGTTTTTCCTGTCACAGTCATGTGATGCTTCATTTCCTTTGATAATTAAGTAGGGATGCCAAGATGGCTGACATAAGTGTTACCAAACTTGGCCTTTCTTTGGAAGGATCCTCTCATCATTGGTTTTGGTCGGGTATTAGTCTCATTAGGACTTTTGGTGAAAGCTTCTGATATAACTGCGCTGCTTCTGATAACTAGGCATTATTTGGTGCTTGGAGGGTTAGGATAATTGGTGGCAAACCTGGCCCTTTTTCAAAAGGACCTCCTGGTTACTTGCAAGTCTTGGTTGAGTGAGAATTATGGCTTATTATCAATGTTCTGCCTTAGTTAGAATAGGCAGCAGAAGTCAAAAAGTACAAGATATGGTAATATAAGATAGGTAAATTACAGAGGAGAAAATTGAATAGAGACAGTGGTGTTATTGATTATTTATTTATTTGCTTTATTTACTTCTATGCCCCCATATTCCTGGTAGATTCATACCAGTGTGCAAAAAATCAAAATAACTGTGACAGCAATGCAAAAAATTGTAGCCTTTCAACCTGATCCCTATGTTTAGGATGTTAAAAGTCTGGGCTAGTGCCACTAAATATTAACCTGGCACCCAATCCTTCATTGTCAAGAGACTTAAATCTGCTTCAGTAATGCAGACTATAAAAATAAGGTCAGCCATGAGTCTATATTTAGAATGCTTAGCGCTGAGTTGAATTCCCAGTTGTGTGAATAGGAGAGCGTAGAAGTTAGCACAGGAAGAATGAAGTTAGGATTTATAGCTTGACATATTAAAGCAATTAAGTGCTGAGAAAGTGAATGAAGCTCCTAAGTAATGTCAGTTTTGCCATCCCAAATGTGTTCTGATAGGCAGAGATTAAGGAAAAGGAAAACCACATTGGCCAGCTATTTATGTCAATATTAGAGAGTCAAACACATATAATTGAAGTTGTAATATTCTGTACCATATGTAAGGACCTCAAAGTCACCAAAGCATTTTGGAGGTACCCAATTAAATTGTTATTTCAAAACACATTCCACAGTTATTTCGTCCTTGAAAGGAGAAGAGCCAATCACACATTACTTTCTCTTAATCTTTTCCATTCAGCAAAGTTAGCCCATGACATTCAGGCAAGCTGTAGAGCACACTCAGGGTAATTTAAGGATTTTTTTGGGAGGGGAGGGAAGCTCAGGAGGAATGATTAAGACAATTACCATTATTTCATCCCAGCATCAGTCATCTAAAGCGATTGTTTCATTCTGCATAATGGGAAAGCCAATTTTGCCTTGCAGTGTCTCTATATCTTTAACAGCAAGGCACTGGTCCTTTTTTTAAAAAATGGCTTGTCCCCTTGGATATGAGAGTTAATGAAGAAAGAGGAAAAATGTAGTTCCACCATGTTCTCTTGATTATGGATTGGACTAGGTATTCAGAATTTGATTATCAGTGTGCTACTGCAAGTAAGGGTTTTTTTTATTATCACAGGCCTAAAATGTGTTCCAACAAGCATATATCTGAAATGTGTAAATACTTGATATTATTTCTATTCATTTTTATTTTTTTTTATTCTTGTGATCTCACTCATTTCTTTATGTATTTTCCCTCCCTTATTCATCAATATGCTCTCAAACTCTCAGAGCTATGTATTGCTTTATATTTGAAAAGCTTTCCACAAATGTTGTCTTTGTGAAGAAATGTTTGTACACCTAACTGAACTGTATTATTCAAATATTTCATTTTTTTGTAAAAATACCATTTCATTACCAAAATATGGCATGGGTTTTGTAAGAATATATTTTTAATTATTTTGGCAATTTATGCCATATATTTTGTCCTATCTGAGCAGAAAATCAAGAATCTATGGTCATCTGGAAAGAACTCTTCATATTAGCTAAAATATAATGACTGTACCTAGAATGCTGTACATTATGTCATAGTACTTTGTACTATGACAGTGATGGCGAACCTTTTAGAGACTGAGTGCCCAAACTGCAATCCAAAACCCACTTATGCATCGTCGAGTGCTGGGTGGGTGTGGCCATTTGGGTGGGCGTGGCTGCAATGGTATCGCAGACTGGGTGGGACTAAAAAGTTCAATCAATCAATTCCAACTTTGCAAGATCTTTTTTTTCCCGCGAGAAGTTGAAATTGACTGATTGAAACTTTTTTTTTTTTGCACATGGTGGCGGAGGCCTAAAGCGAAAAGGTTTTATAAAACCCAACCAAAGGCCTAGGACTGGGGCGATGGCGCGTGTGCCCACAGAGATGGCTCTGAGTGCCACCTCTGGCACCCGTGCCATAGGTTCGCCACCACTGTACTATGATATTGTTATATATTATGAATGTGAGAAGGAAAAAGGTCAAAGAACTCCATTGTTAGTGCTACCCTTGGATGATATCAAAGAATGCCATATGTCTCTTGGTAGGAATAAGTAGGAATCATAAGAAATGATCTAGGGGCTGAATCCCAAGTTTTAAATTCAAATCAGAGCAGAATCTCCAAACAGGAATGTAAATATATATTGGTCTGAGTTCATGTTTGGATCAGATTAAAAAAAGTTATTTGTATATTAGGATAATTGCTCTATCAGAAACATGTTCCTGTATGTCTAGGACTTCAAACAAAAATTAAGGCCTGTCAAAATCTGTGGAGCAGAAGATCCTTGTATATGCAGAGCCCAAAGTTAGCCTTTGTTATTGTTTATTGGGTCCAGATATAGCAGCTGAAAAAAACCATACTGTTTGAGACCAGTTTGTGAGCAGCCCTTAATATAAAAAGAATGAACACAGTTTGTGAATATATTTTTCCACTGCATCTGCTATGACTCTTTCACACATGTCTCTCCTTGAATTTTCTGCAAATACTATTGAAATATTAAATTTATACCCAACATGATGTGTTTTCTGTTTATGGAAAGATGGAATAGTCTTGTATTGATCAAGAAAAGTATTTGGATAGAGAGCATAATAACATTTCACTTTATTTCTTCCACATTTCACTTTGTTTTCCTGAGCGAGGGGGGATCAATATTAATTTGCACTTGCTGATCTTAGTAGTAACAATTCTCTAAGCCATAAAGCAACACAAATATCCATTTTCACTTTTCTCGAAATAAGCACATAAAAGTTTAGCATGCTGAAGTAGGAGCAATGTTTTATGAGGGGCTCATAGATTTATTCAGTTCACACCTCTAGGTTTGCCTGTCTATAACTTTAAGTTAATCTCTTTCTTTCAACTTATCAGAGGAATGACTGCTTCCAAGAAGATCTGATTATTATTATTATTTTGCCAAAGGCCTAAGGAGACCATTCCTGGATCCCACTGTGTTGCATAATAAAGTTGATATTGGTGAATCAACTTTGAACACCTAAAGGAAACAAATTATTGGGACCCTGTTCAGTATGAGTTCATACCTAAATGGCCGGTGCAATGGCTCAGCGGCTAAAAAGCCAGGCTTGTTGGCTGGAAAGCTGGCAGACCAGGTTTGAGACCCAAACTCCACATGACAGGGTGAGCTCCCATCTTTGCCCCAGCTCCTGCCAGCCTAGCAGTTTGAAAGTATACAAATGCAAGTAGATAAATAGGTACAACTTTGGTGGGAAGCTAACAGTGCTCCATCATGTCATGCTGCCACATGACCACAGAAATATCTTTGGACCACATTGGCTCAATGGCCTTGAAACGGAGAGAAGAACTGCCCCTTGTAGTCAGCAACGGCTAGCAGAGTAAAATCCCCAGGGTTTTTACCTTTTACCTTTTTTTCAGGCCTGAATATGGGACAGAGACAACATTGCTCATTTTCTTGGATGACCTATGTTGAGGCCTGGACAGGAATTGTCACTTCTCATGATCCTATTGGGCCTCTTCATACCTTTCAATTCCATTGACCAATGTATTTCTCTGGAACACTTGCAGGGGACGAGGATTGAAGGCAATGTCTTGTATTGATTTTGCTTTTTTCTCAGTGATGAGTTAAATCAATATCTGTTACAAATCCCACATTTTCAGGAGGTTTTGGGGACGAAGCAAGAAGTTGCTGCTTTCAGTGATGACCTCCTCCTCCCTGTTAACATTTAAAAAAAATTGTTTTAGAGGACTTTTCCTTAGGCTTTTTATGATACTATCTTTGGTTTTTAATTTTGATTTATTCTTGTGTGTATTTGCTATAGATGGTGCATTGTCGTTATTGTTGTCATGCATCAAGGTTTAGATGGTATGGTAGATGTTTATTAATGTTACCATTAGATGGTATGGTAGATGTTTATTAATCTGCCAAGAGTAATTTAATGGATGGATAGAAATGTGTTTGATAAATACATAAATAATAATTAAATTGTGTAATGATTTTCAATGAATTTAAAATTATAAAGAAGATTAGCCATAATTGTGTGAAGTCCCAATACATTCTGGTCACGGGTGGGAGTATTTTAAATTCAAAAGAAGAAGAAAGAAGTACTTCTGGAGCTGGGGATTACAAATATTAAGGATGATACAGAAGGCCACTGCATCTTAGCTGATCATATATTTTATCTTTTCTCAACTGGTGACATGGAACAATGGTGAGATAAAATCTTGTATCTCTGCCTGCTGTACTGTACAACAATATGAAAACATTCCTAGTTAAAGGAGAGATATTTAATTACCCAATGCTTATCTGCACAGTTGAATGGTAACAGAACAGTTGTTCTGTTCCTTTCTTCCCTCTTCTTTTAAATTTCAAAGTGTAATTACAAGTGACAAAGAGATGGCCAAATGGATAGCTCTAAAACAGCTTCAGACAATACAGTGCTTCAGCTACTACATCAAAGTTCTCTAATTATAGTGAGTGATTTCGCTTTGTTTTATTTTTAAGATATTAGCAAATTTAGAATAGCTTCATTTAAATGCACAGCATGGCACCAGATTATTAATAGTACCAAGATTGTACTGGGTCATTTACGGTTTGGGATTCTTAAGAAACTCATTTTGGCAGCATGGGAGTTTGGAAACAGAATGATAAATGGTATTATTCTTCCATGTTGTCACTTTGATGGCAAAGAAAAAGGCTTTGACTATTTCTGTTTAACAAATCAGTCTGTGCACAGATTGTACTGGAAGAAGGAAATGTAATGTCTTTCCTTCTTTTGTTGAGGGGAATTGCAACTCCTGCAGTTTCTTGCCATTAGATGTTGACTGGGTTACCTAATTTTTATTAGTTCCATTCTGTTTACATTGTAGCATTGGAAAAACTCAAGATACAATAGCAGCTTGCAATATCCCCATCATGTGATCTTATTCTTTTTTTTTTTTTTACAAATTACTAGAAAAGCCTTCAAGTAAGCAATTTTGAGTAGTGAAAATCTCAGAGATTGAGACAAAGGATTTATTTGCTATATCCAATGACTACCTTAAAAATGAAATAATTTTTATACCAAGGATAATCCATTTGTGAACAGTAACTCATTGTACCCAAAGTCTCCACACCATTTTATGGTTTGTCTCGGAGCTGTCACCATATGTTCTTGACAGAAGCTTTTTAACATTATAGAAATAAGACAGTCTTTTGGAATTTGGGCATTTAAAATGTAAGGACTACAAAGTCCCTTCAATTTTTTCCCCCAAAACTTCAACCACCACCCCTTATTACTATTAGCTTTGCATACTATTGGAACTGTACATTTTGACTGCTTGTGCAATAATGTATTCCCAAATCCGTTGAGTGTTCATATTTTGAATTTGGAGCAAATAACAGTACTCTTTCCTTATGATTATACAACTTATGGTTTAAGTGGCATAGCCGATAACTGTATGGTTTCAGGCACTGCAATTTTTTCAACTTTTAAAGAATAGGAATCATGATGTATTTCAGAACTTCCTGAATGCATCCTGGTTGACATTGTATAACACAGAATATTGAACAAGAGAATGTTGGCCCAGGGAGCTCTTCTTATATTCTTCAGCTGCATTTACATAGGGATTTGGACATATGTCATGACGTCTAAATTATGGCAATTTGGTGCTCCATAGTATTCTTAGCAGTTCTAGTTATATTGAAAACATTCTATTTAGTTATAGGAACTTAAATTTAAGGTATATGAATTAAAACATAATGTATTATGTGCAGTGTTGGTCTTTTAACTGGTGTCACCTAAATTGGGTTGACAACCAAGCAAGTCTGGGTCGTTTTATGAATCATTATTTTATTTTTCTTTAATGTTATTAAAGCAGTGGCATACAACATGTTAATATGACAAATGGAAAATATGAAATACATAGGAAGTGGTCATATTGACTGCATTTTGAAAAAATTAGTTTTAATATTAAATTGTCCTAATCACATCTACTTTTTTGTCCCAGCCCCATCCAGTGGGATGTTTCAGGTGACCCTCAGTTTTAAAAAAACTGATGTATCTGTCATTTAAAACATAAAGAAAGAAAGAACATTAAGTATGGGAAAGGCAAATAATGTCATGAAAGAGTGAAACAAAACAAATAACGCTAGCAAGAAAATCGGCAACAGTGAAGTAGGACTGATAAACCTGATTGGGCTTAAAAATACAGGTAGTCCTCGACTTACAACAGTTTATTTACTGACTGTTCAAAGTTATAACAGCACTGAAAAAAGGTGACTTATAAACATTTTTCATACTTACAACCCTTGCAGCATGTTACAACCCTTCCCCATGGTCACATGATCAAAATTCGGATGCTTGGCAACTGACTCATATTTATGATGGTTGCAGTGTCCCAGAGTCAAATGGGGAAGCCAGATTCACTTAGCAACCATGTTACTAACTTAACAAATGCAATAATTCACTTAACAACTGTGGCATGAAAAGTCATAAAATGGGGCAAACTCACTTAACAAATGTTTCACTTAGCAACATAAACTGTGGTCATAATCTGAGGACTACCTGTAGTTCCTGGAGGTAAAAGGTTGATGATCATTTGGTCATGTCATATACTGGGCAAGAGAAAGACTCTGTATCCTTTGCTGGATATTTAAAATTAGTGATCATTTGACATAAGTGGGCCTACCTAGAGTTAATACTTTCTGAATGATGCTCACTAAAATACGTGATAATTTAAGTCAGGGGTAGTCAACCCTGGCTCTTTTATGACTCGTGGACTTCAACTCCCAGAATTCCTGTGCCAGCACAGCTGGCTCAGGAATTCTGGGAGTTGAAGTCCACGAGTCATAAAAGAGCCAAGGTTGACTACCCTTGATTTAAGTCATGGTAGTTCAGAATTTTATATTATGTTTTGGGGAGATAGGGGATACAAATACAAATGTTGCTGCTGTATGTCCATGCTTAGCAACTGACAATATAGTTACCACTACTTTATGTACTATTTTGTTATACTTTAGGTATTATCAAGACTGCGCTTCCCAATATGGACAGAGAAGCAAAAGACCAATATTTGCTTGTCATTCAAGCCAAGGATATGGTTGGTCAAAATGGGGGTCTTTCTGGGACCACCTCTGTCACTGTTACCCTGACTGATGTCAATGATAATCCACCACGATTTCCCCGCAGTAAGTTTATATAAGTGATAATTAAAGGTAATTTGCACAGTAACAAATTTATATTGGTATGCTACTTAGAATGGCTAAAATTCAGCTACTTAATGGCTGGAATTAATTTTGTACAAAGGTTAAAATTATGAATTACATTTCTTTCAGCTTCTTTAGCTGTTTCTTATAGAAAATGCTGATTCCAGACAGTAGCTGCTCATTGTTTTTCGTATACAGAAATAAAATAAGATGTTATTAGTGCAATAGTACAAGATGTTTTTTTTATAAATCCTGATAATGTAGAGTTCCTAATGTTTCCTTGAATCATCCAAATATATTTTCTTTGAGGATTCATATCTATTAATTGCCACTGAAGATGGAAAGGCATGGATTTAGAGAAATGGGAAATGCCAATGATAATAGTAAAGGTTATTATGGAATATAAAGCAAATATCAATTGTCACTCATGCTCTACTTTGAATTGGTTATTATCCAATAGTGTAACCACTGATATTTGCCTTTGCCATTAATTTCAAAACTCCCTAATATTTGTAACAACTTATATTTTGAAAACCAAAAAGTCTCAAAACTATTTTTCCCTTGATACTCATGATCTCTTATTCAAAGGAAGGAAGGAAGAAAGGTGGAGGGAGGGAGGGAGGGAGGGAGGGAGGGAGGGAGGAAGGAAGGAAGGAAGGAAGGAAGGAAGGAAGGAAGGAAGGAAGGAAGGAAGGAAGGAAAAATCAATATGGGGAAAAACCAGAAACAGTCTGCCTTCTGTTCCATGGCTAAATCAAAAAAGAAAAAGAAATCTTTTTCCACATTTCAGTTATCCTATTTTTCAACAATATTATATTTCCCTGCTTTTCTTATAGTCCCATTGCAAAAGAAAGTTACCTTAATATGGAGAATATATAGAAATTGTTCAAATTAGCTTCTTTACAAGTGAAAAAGAAAGTGGAAATTTTATTTTCCCCCATCTTAAATTACTTAGACAAATAATAAAATGCAGTTTTATTCAGTTTCCAGAAGTGGAAAAATTGTGGTATCTGTTTCTGTTTTCTTAAACTGTAATCTGATCAATTTCAGTTTGAGCCACAGAAAATTCAATACAGTGCAAGACTAGAATTTGTCTCAATTATTTGACCTGAACAAATTGTCTCCTTAAGACACAATAAAGATTTATCTGTGATCCTACAAATTTATTTATTATTTTCCTTTAGTGGCTTGAGACCTATAAAGCTAAAATTTCATTGGAAGTAGATTCCCCTTTGACAGAAACATTAGGTTATGTATTATTTTCAGCAATGAATTTGTGCATCAGTGTTCTCAAAGAAATATAGACTGAATTAGAAGAGCAGAAAATGTTAATATAGCTTTCACATTTTATTCTGAAAATTATGCATAAGAGTTGATTGTGGCATTCCAGTGAACTGTCAATAAATCAACAAAAATAATATCTCGTGTTCGTTATGTAGCTTTAGTGTACACTGTCAAGGGACAGATCGCTACCTTTCTTATATAATTAAATCCTACTGAGAGTCCAGAACAGAGAATACTGCTGTTATATACTTGGATATTCCCCACCCGCATTTTTTCCCCTTAAGAAGTAAAAACTGCTTGTGTTTATTCCTGGGAATTCTGCATTTTAGACAGAAATTCTGGATGAGTTAGGTATTTTTTCCATGCTGTATTTATACATGGTGGTATAAAAGAAAGGAGTAATGGAGTAAAGGATGCAGAAGACCATAGATGGGCTTATAGAAACAAAATGCACTGCTTCAAAACTCTCCTCATTTTCTATCTACCCTTTACTGTTAATAAAGAAGGTCACAGATTAAAAGATCTATGAACCATAAAGATTCACTAATCACTTTTAATTTTATAGGATCGTACCAATATAATGTTCCAGAATCACTCCCTTTGGCTTCAATGGTGGCTAGATTAAAGGCTGCAGATGCCGATGTAGGGGCTAATGCTGAAATGGAATATAAGATTGTGGATGGTGATGGCTTGGGTGTTTTCAAAATTTTAGTGGACAAAGAGACGCAAGAAGGAATTATTATGATACAAAAGGTAAGATTGGTTTATTTTGTGTGTGTGTGTGTTTTGGGATTCAAGTAAGTTATTCAGTAATAGATAAAATATTTATCTAGAATATATAATTTTACTAAAATGTATTTTAGTATACGCACTGTTTTTGCTTTTTTACAATTGTAGAAATTAATAAAAGGTGCAGAAAGAAAGGTGATCGTATTGCTGTCAATTCCACTTAAATTTACAAAGAAATAGACAAAATATGTTTATCCGACCCAAGAACAATTTGTCTAAAAATGTTAAAAATGCATTTCTACAGTACAGGACTCAGTTATTTATTAGATAATTTAGTATTATTTGAATTTTAATGATTAATAAAATGAAACAAAATTCTAATTCAAACATCTTAACATGATTGAGCAATATTCAGAGATATCCTGCATCAGTTTGCAAATGGGAATATGATATAAATTACATTATTTAAAATTTATCATTTTATCTGTATGGGTCTTAATATTGATCACTGGAAATTTAGATGAGGTGAGGATCTAAAGAGCTAAAACTAGCACATATATATTAATGAAGCCTTCAAGCTTTAGTCACTGTACTAAAGAATTAGAATTGTCCCTTTAACCTTCAGGATAATTGTTACAATTTGTGAATTGTTAGTTTGCTATTATATCACAAATCCATATTTTAATCATAGTATTCTGAAGACTGGCTCAATGATCATTAGTATCAAAGTACATAAATCATTTTAATTCAAAGCTAAATAGAAAAAAATGTTTATGGAGTGGTACCTTTACATTATAATCAAAGTATCTTCATTGCTTTAATTTGAATTTACTTTGCTTTCTAACATAATATGCATCCTAGGATGTTACAATAATGCTATATACAAGGAAATCAATGCAGTGCTTATTTTAGATCAATTTTTTTAAATCAACAATTGAGTCTGAAAGACCCATCCACCAAATCAAGTCAACCTCTCCTTTTCTCCAGTCAGCAGTACTTGGTGCAGTGAGAAAATGGTACCAATTGTGCTGAGTAGTTTCTACTGATCTGCAACTGTATGAAAGTGCTTTGCCATTGGTTCCTTTCTAGGATTAAGAGAGTAATTTATCCAAGATCACCCAGCTGGTTTTGTGCCAAGGTGGGACTAGAACTCTTGGTCTCCTGGTTTCTAGTCTGATGCCTTAACCGCTACAACAAATTGGCTCTGATTATTATTATATCATATGATTTTGAATTAATGGCTGCCCATCTCATAATAATAACTTATGTGGATAGTGTACAATGATTAAAACAAAAAACAAAAAATTAAAACCTCATCTCACACACACACAAAAAAAATCACATCACCAGCAGAGCATGCTTAACCTCCTGGCCCAAACGCCTCGGGAAACAGGACCTTATGAAAAGCTAAGAGGGGTGAGGCCGTCTGTATTTTCAGAGGGATACTGTTCCATAGGGCAGGCACTGTCTCATGAAGATCTATCTCCAAGATGCAAAAAGATGACACTGTTTGAAAAGGTTTCTGAACACGCTCTTTCTGCTAGATATGGTGGGCCAAGCAAAAACAATGGGAGAGATGATCTCCGTAATTGTGTGGCTATTTGGAGTGTTATCCAAATAATTTGCTGAATATGAAAGTGTCCCAGGTAACCAGTTGTCAAATGACTGTCCAGTAGACAGAATAATATGGAAATTTATGCATTTCATTATTTAATAATGGTGAACTTAGATAGTACACCATTGGTGAGAAGCTTTTAGTGTTGTCCTGGAATCTCTTAATGGAGTTGAACAGTTCCTGTGATAATTTGAAATATTACACTTCCTCATATGTACATTAAATTTGTTATAAAAACATACAGTAGTTATAGAAATGGACTGGGTTTATGGCAAAACTCTGATTCAAACAAACTAAAAGCTACAATAAAGGTGTGACACCATGATCATAACTTACTATAGTAACTTACTATAGTATGAATAAGATTGTGCTGAAGCATATGATTAGAGGTATGTACAAAATGGGAAACATTTTATTTTAAGTTCAGAACAAAACAATCCCCCACTTAAGAACATTCTAAGTTTAGTGTATCCTCAAAGAACAAAAACTTGGAATTATTCCCATATTTTATTCTGATTTTGAAACTAAACTCTCATTGCAAATGTGTTTTATTTTGGTCTCAGAACACTTGAAAAGAAAATTACCTGTATCAAGACTGAAGGTCTGCTGAGGTTGAAATAATCTCTGCCTCCATGACCCCTTTATTGTTCAGTGTATTAAAGTTCACCACTTTGATTTCATATGATGTGCCCTATCTTCTACATAGAGCTCTTGAAGGAGGAAGAAAAATATCTAAGAGAATAATATTCTTTTCTAAAGTGATGAATCTTCATATTTTGCTATAATGCTGTTCTCTGACTGCTTTCTAATGGATTGAGTCATTAAGTGGGTTTCATGATTAGCATTTCAGATATTAAAATAAGTATATTCATTTTAATAACAGTAGTATTTAGATAATTTTCAAGACCTTTCCAGATAGTGCACAGCAATCCCATTAATAATAATAGATAAGAAAACACCCTATTCTGATTCAAAAGAGGAAAACATAAAAAGGTTACTCAAAATAGGAAATTCTAGGTATGGCACATTTCATTTCCTTTGTTTATTACCAGCTTGTGTGCTTCAGATCTATCACGAATTATTTCTAAGACATGGTAGTAGCAGCATAGAAGAGAAGATATGCATAATCAGACTAACAAACAAGAGTCCTTCACATAGTTTAGATTTGCTTCCCTATAGTGGCAGGTGAAAGTTGCTAGGAGATGATACTAGAATCTTAAAACTCTAAACAAGGTATCCACAGTCATTGGCACTCTTGTAGGGCATGGGGAGAAGTCAGCATATGCACACACATCCACAAGGAACCATAAAGGTTGGTGCCTGTCTTTTCTGAATGTGCTCAATGACCGTGAACTGAAAAAGCAAGCTGTCAAACAACTGTGAATCTGTGTTCTCAGATCTAACCTTGTCTGTCATGCAACTTGTTCTTGTCAGTTTCTTCCATTATAATACTCTGAATTTCAGTAACAGTGATCAGCATTCTTAATCAATCTGATTTTCATGTTTGATTCTGAGATTAACAGTATTTCAATCAGTTTCCATGCAACTGATTTATATCATTCAAACACAGTACTGCATATTCAGAAAATATGATTATGCATGTAATTATTTATTAGTAGTAGTTTGGAATGTATCTAATTACTAGTTTGCCCACCCCACACAAAACAAACTCACAGGTATGTAAAAATAGAGGAAATCATCCAGCAGTAATACTAATACATAACATTGGTTTGATTATTTCAGACTGTTATATATAGTAACTCAGAAAATTAATGATGAAAACAAATGTGGTTCACTTCTCAGTACAAACTGTTACCCACATTATGTAATACTATTATTCCAGCATGCAGCCATTTTAATGGAAAGTTTTCCTATAAGAGTTTCTAGAGATTACAAAAGTCTACATGGCTCCACAATCCTTTACATTTACATTTATAGGACATTCATCAGTGTGATGGATATGGGACTGAAAGCAGCAGAATCATTCATCTTGGAAATACGCCCATTTCACTCTAGTTCTCTCCCACATAACTTCTCAATACCATATTCCAAGCATCTTGCATTGATTGTAAAAATCTCATTTGGAGTTATAAACACTTATTTTATATAAATTTGTTAGGGCTGTTGGAAAGACTTGACATTTTTGTATCCAAAGATGGGGAAAACCTGTGTATTCCTGGCAGTCTTAAATCAAAGTCTTTGCTAATTGAACTTTACCATTCTAGGAACTGGATTACGAAACGAAGACCAGCTACACACTGAGAATTGAAGCAGCAAATAAGCAGGTAGATGCCCGCTTCTTAAGCCTTGGACCATTCAATGATGTGACAACAGTCAAGATTATTGTGGAGGATGTAGATGAGCCGCCCATGTTTAGTTCACTTTCGTACAGCATGGTGGTATCTGAAGCAGCTAAAGTAGGCACTATTATTGGTACTGTAGCAGCCCATGATCCAGATGCATCTAACAGTCCTGTCAGGTAATTTGATAGCTCATTTCCAGTTTTTCTTTTCATTTTCAGGGTGTTCAACTGTTTATTCTTTTCATTTATTTATTCCTGTTATATGTTGCTTTCCTCACAGGAATATTTGAAAGAACAAGGTCTTTGGTAGAATCCAGTGCTGATTTTTCACTTCTGTCAGTTCAGCTGGAGGAACAACTCTATTCTCTCCCTTTATTTTCTTCCTTTATAATCCCAAAGTTGAAGACCAGGGCGGTTCTTCAGAAACTGGGAAGGATGCTACAAAATTTATCTCCTAAACAGCCACACCTATGTACCCACAATCACACATGTGAATCTTTCTTTCTCTCTCTTCCCCACCCCTCTCTTTCTCTCTCTGTGTGAGAGACAGAGACAGAGAAACATGGTAGTTATTTGGTCAAGTGAAACAAGGTTCCATTTCACTTAATGTCAGTGAAATTGTGTACAAGTATATTAACAAGGACTGTGCAGGGAATGCCAAAGATATTTTTAAACAGCTTCACTAAGCTGTTAAGAGACAGAAGCAGCTAAATCTGCATAATATTAATTTGTTTTTCTGTTGTAATTGCAAATAGGTTTAATTCTTTGGAGCACAGCAATTTATAAACATTTAAATAGATAAATACTACTTCATCAGTATTCTAGACTACATTGCAATGGTTTTGTGGCATTTGTACAATACAGGGAAAGAGACAATATGCATCATAAATGAAATCTGGGGAAAATATTCCATAGATTTATTTATTTTATTTTATTTAATTTTTATCCCGCCCTTCTCCTTACGGACTCAGGGCGGCTGAGATGACAAGAATTTCTCATTATCCACTTTTGTTCTCTCTAAATTATACCAAACGCTGTTCACAAATAGATTATTTCTAGAAACAAAATCACTCCTGGATATTGCTTCAGTATTTATTTTCCAAAAATGTTCATATGTATATGAATAGGTATAGTGTGTGTGATGTCCTTATTTTGTGTGTGAATGTATGTATTTTAGTTTGTGGCATTAGATTGGCTGAAAACGAACTTCTTCAAAATAATTTAATGTTGAATGTAATGCCTTTGTTGAAGAGCAGAAAGGGCTTGATAGCGATGCAATTATAACTTAGACATACCAGATTTTTAGTGCTTTATTTGAGCCAAAACTGATATCTGTTTTGAAAAGGATAAGGACAAAATGCTTGAAACAATGTTATTAGATTACATAATCAGTTGAATGTTTCTCAAGAAAGTACACAAATGGCTTCCATTCTGACTGTTTATTAGCAGCATTGAACAATAGTAGACTTAATAACTTAAAGGGTTAAAAGCTGACCAGACATTAAATTCCATCTACATGGGTCTATCAAGAATGATTAGGTTATGAAGATGACCAACAATATCTCTGGTGTGGAACATGAAGAGTTATACCAGTTTGGCATTCATATATATCCTTAGTAGGAGAATTTAAAGCAAGCCAAACCATACCAATTAAGCTTTTACACAGATACATTCCTGTAAAAAAGAAGAATTCAGCAAAGCACAAGTGATTCAAAGGATGGGGAAAAGGATATTAAAGCTTTGTAGGTATAAAAACATATTTTTACAATCTTGTATGTGGTTATGAGAATTCAAATCCAGGACATATGGATTGGCAATTATGGCAACCTGCTACTGCATGTTACCCAGTCAATATACTGTATGTTTTTAACAAAAATTGAACATTTTCATTAAGTCAAGAAACATAATAATTCACAAGCATAAAATAAATGAGGTTATGAATTACAGTATTAAAACCTCAAGAGCACTGTGTTTATTGCTTATATGATACTGCTTAAAGGAAGAGTAGGAAAAATGGAATCAGAATGCTGTAACCGAAAACAGAATGTCTCAAGTAATTTAATCCCTCTACATGATAGTATACAAGATAACAGCAGCATTTCTGATAATAGTTATACATTTAAGGCAGAATGAGAGAAAGCTTCTATTGTAACTCATATGTTAAGATGATCAAAAATAAAATCTTCCCACAACAGGCAGGAGCCCAAACAGAATATACTCTAGATTGGAATCTGAATTTTATTTATAAACTCTTTATATTTTTGGGACCCTATCTTTCTGTTTTGTAAAATGAAGGCAAAATGACTTCATCTGACTTTTAGCTATAGCAATAGCACTTAGACTTATATATGTGTTTTACAGCCGTCTCTAAGCAGTTTACAGAGTCAGCATATTACCCCCAACAATCTGGGTCTTCATTTTACCGACCTTGGAAGGATGGAAAGCTGAGTCAACAAACAGCAAGAAAGGTTGCAAAATAATAAAATTGTAGAACTTCTTGCAAATTTTTAATGCAAGTTGTTGTAAGAATCCAGCTGCCCTAGTTACTTTTCTGAAATGTTCTTTTTTAAAACTGCAATAATAAGAAGAAAAAAAATATGACAAAGGCTCATTGTTACCTATGCTAGTCAATTTGTAAAGAGCCTCTCTCTATATTCCAATCTCCCTTTTTTTAAATCCTGCAAGATCAATATATTATTGTTCCACATAAAAAGATCATTTTCTTGAATCTTCAAATAATCTTTATGACTGAGCCACAGATGTAGATTTCCATATTAAAATATCAACTGGATGCAACCAATTTTATATCCTAACTCTTAAATATCCATCTTTTTGATCAAAAGTTAATTGAAGTATTTGCTTTGACATATATCTACATTTTATTTGATTAGGAATAATTTTAGCAGAACGTAGAAAAAAATCTATGTATAGAAGCATATTCTTTTGCAAACCATGGTTTTATAAAATTCAATATTTTGTCAGGATTGTTGAACTAGCTGATGAAAGGTCTACATTTCTCTGCCATTTGTATCTCCCATTGCTGCATGGCGAAAAGAGATGAAAATTCTGAAATGATAACATCATTATAATTAGTAAAGCTCTGGAACTTATATGAAAGAGTCATATCTCTCTCTGTACTCATTTGTTTTAATCAATTATAGTGTTATTGCCATCCTCCTAAATTACTCCTTTACTTTACTTGCTCACTTTCCCGATGAACTTAAATCAAATTATGGATTCTGTGGAAAATTCTAGTTAAGCCATTTACTCCACTACTGTTTAAATCATGCCACAAGCTCTTTGTCATTCTTGAAGTACTGCCCTGCACACAAAAAAGCTTTATGTAGAATGATTCATACTACCAGTGTGTGAGAACTCTGATTTTATACTTTTATTGTGATGGCAGGAATATGATTTAGAGTTATCTTATTATCCTGTCAACATACCCAAGTCTGGAAGCATTTGTAATGAATCTCAAAGGATATGGCTGTTCACAATGAGGGTAACCGAACCATTGAGCATTTGGATAATCTCTCTTTCTTCTTTGCTGTTTATTTTTGCTTTGAAATTTTCTTTCAAAAGAATTTGGAGGAAGAAAGAAGCATGTTTAAGCCAAAGGAGTACAGTGATAAGAACCTGAGCTGTATGATGGCAATCAAACTGCAGCAGCAAGTGTGATGATACATAATCCCTGATTTCCTTATCCATCCTTTTTCTGCCTCTAAAGTATTTTTTTTAAAAGTGTTACATCTCACTGTGCAAGCTCTAATGGAAATGGAATGGGTTAATATGAAGTGGCTGATTTCCAGATCTATTTTCTGATATGGTTACATTATAATCACATGTAGAGTATCCCCTCCCATCCGCCCACCCTAAAAACCCTTGCTGTATCCAGGAATTAAATAACAGAAAAGACAAGAATATGCTTGTGACCTCCCTTAAGAAAAATGTTATGGAATATAGGAACTAAGCTACCACAGTGCATTTTGCAGAAGCAGATAACACTGTATAATGCACTTTCTTTGTTTAGGAAGACAATAAAAGGTCAGCTTCAAAAAAGAATTTAGATGAAGAGAGAAAATAGTAAAACTCTTTCACCTTAATGTGAAATCAATAAAAACATTTTTAACAAACTGTAATTATATATACATCAAAAAATTGCTTTCATCTTTCATCCAGGTATTCAATAGATCGAAATACAGACTTAGAAAGGTATTTCAATATTGATGCCAACACTGGGGTTATTACTACAGCAAAGACATTGGACAGAGAGACAAACGCTGTTCATAATATTACTGTCTTAGCAATGGAAAGCCGTAAGTTGCCATATTTTTTTTTTAATGGAAGCTTTATAAAGTGTTGATTTTCACTGTATTGGCTAAGCAAGTTTGAATCAAATCCTATGTCAATGGAAGTTTCTAGCTATAAACAGAAATACAAAGAATTAATATTTATTCTATTCCATGATAATTCTCTGTATGTTAAAACTTCTATGTATCATAGGATAAAATGTGTGCCTGCTGTTGTAGAAACAGCTCTAATCACTTTTATGGATTCAGAGATAGGAAAGAAATTGGTTAATAAATGGCATTAAAAGGACAATATAGAATTGATTGATCATGTAAGTGTTTGGAACCCTAGGATTATATTTGACTTATATTATGGATAACAGAGGTTCATTACTGGTCTTTGTTACTGCAAATTGGAATTTACTGTGTGTAACTACTATGTCAATACTTACATCATGGTCAAAGAGAGTAGTTTCATTAGATTCTGCTGGTGATAGCTGAAACTAGGAAATTCAAGAAGCTGGGTAGATTACCCAGGTTTATTCATTTGTATTTAGCTGAAATAGTAAATAAGAGGTAGTGGAAATAAAAGGAGAACATATCTAATAAGTCATTGATTTGATGAGATATTGGAACTACTGCATTTTGCTGTTGTCATCACCACTTCTTTTTCCACTGACAACTTCATTTTGTTAATGCAATTAAACATAATATATTAGATACTTGCAGACTTGGTTTATAATAATAATTCCCTTTTGTTCTTTTTACCAGAAAACCCTTCACAAATTGGGAGGGGATATGTGGCCATCACTATCTTGGATATTAACGACAATGCACCTGAGTTTGCCATGGATTATGAAACAACAGTCTGTGAAAATGCAGTACCTGGCCAGGTGTGGATTTATATTCAAAACAACTTGATGATATTTTCTGCAAAACAGTGATTTGATTTACAGTGATGCCTCTTTTAAGTTAAAACATAATAAATTCATTTCAGTAAAACTGACATGTTGATTTGAAGCTAAAATAAGCATTAACTAGGTCTGAAACCTTTATCATTCAAGATCCCACTACAAAACTCTACAGGTGAATCTACATTACTCACAGCTTTGAACATCTTCTAGACTTCTTAACTGATGAAATTAACCCATTTCCATTCTTTTAGACATTTCTCTCTAGGAATATGTTTCTGGTTTCTGTTTTATACAATGCTTCTGTTCATACAATACTTCCTGGATAGTTTAATGACACATCGAAATCACTAGATCACCCTTTTTTCAACAAGTGCTCTGAAGAACATTAGGATCCTATGAGAGGTTGCTAGGAATTCCACAGGATTTTTTTTTGAGGAATAGGGGCCTTAATTATTTTTAATATTTAGGAAAAGCCAATACTGATCTTGGCTGTATTAACAGAGGGATAGAATCAAGATCAGGTGAATTGTTAATGACAATTTATAATGCCTTGGTAAGACCACACTAGGAATATTGCATCCAGTTTTGGTCGCAACAGTGTAAAAAAGATGTTGAGACTCTAGAAAGAATGCAGAGAAGAGCAACAAAGATGATTAAGGGACTGGAATGTTGGAATTGGGTATATCTAGTTTAATGAAAAGAAGATCTGGGGTGACATGATAGCAGTGTCCTATATCTCAGTGGTTGCCGTAAAAAAGAGTGAGTCAACCTATTTTCCAAAGCATGACTAAGAAGAAGAGATATGTAGTGTCAAGACAAATAGCAACATTTACATTTATTATCACATCCTGTGCTAAGTACATTGGGCTACAAATGTACTCCACAAATTTCGGTCAGCAGTTACAGCCTCCACATTCTTCCATTTAAGGTTAATGTTTTTCAGGTCTTGACTGATATTTAAGTGTACTAAATTAATTACTACAATTATTATTTATAATGCACTTATAGTTTCTTTTATTGCTTAAAAATATACCTTGCATGGAATTTTTGGAGGGGCACTGGGGTTCTACCAAGGTTTTTAAGGACTATACATGAGCCTCAAGGTCTTCTCCTGTCATGCGGAAAAGGAAGCCTGCAACATATTTTTGAATCAGTTCTATTATTACATCTTGGGAAAATAAGTGTCAGGGTAACAGAGTTCAAACATTTGAGTTTATGCTAAGTCCTTTAGGCAAAAGCTTAAGCTTTTAGTTTGATGGACCATTTGCCAGCTTCTTTAAAAATGATCTCTTTGGCCGACAGTATTTTTTTCTCTTAAAAGTCATTAAAATCACTGAACCCATCAAAGCTATCATTTTCCCTATTTGTTTCTTTTAAAAGTAATAATTTAATCTACTCTGTGGGGCTTTGAAATGGTAACATTGCCCAAAACAATATGAATTTGATTTTGGAAGTATTTTCAGGAAAATGTCTCGCCTTCAAAAGCGTTAAACAGGCCCGGATTACACATCAGAATAACAACATTAAATGTGTGATATAGTATGAATTGAAATGGCCTTATAATTTCTGTTTAATTCACCTGAAGTTAAATTTATAAATTAACAATATTTTTTTTTCCTCAACACCCAGGGTGGCAAAAGAGGAAGTAAAGAAGAATAGTATTTTTGTAATTTTTATTGTCCCAAGAATTACATACATGGAAATTTACTTCCCTCTTTCTAAAACCCTTTCAAAACACTTTTGTTGTCTTTTGTTCCAAAAATTGGTATAAAAGTTCTACCACTTGGAGCCAATTTCAAGAAATAAATTCTGCCTGAGAAAGTACAATTTATTCTACTGATAAATTATGTTATGGCAAGGGAGTAATTGAATAGTGCCTGTCTTTTTTATCATGTTATTTTCCAGCAAACAGAGCTGTTCAAAAAAAACCCCTTCAATATAGATTCTGAAAAGTACTTTTAATAAGAATAGATTTTAGGTCATATTAATATTTAAACTTTCTCTATGAGTAATTATGTATTCTTAATACAAAATAATTACATTGTAATGAAAACAAATCAAAATCTGATATGAAGATGATGTTTTTCCCTTCTCAGATCATTCAAAGAATCAGTGCCATTGACAGAGATGACCCACCTAGTGGTCATCAGTTTTCCTTCAGTTTGGCAGGAGATGCCACAAACAACCACAACTTCACATTACAAGATAATAAAGGTAAGGTATCAATCACGATTGCTAGCCTAAGGATATTTCAAAACAAACACGCTACCACTCTAATTTCTTCAGACAAGCAACACTGACTGTCACCTAGAGCAGGGGTGGGGAACCTTGGCTCTTTTATGACTTGTGGACTTCCCATGCTGGCTCAGGAATTTTGGGAGTTGAAGTCCACAAGTCACGAAAGAGCCAAGGTTCCCCACCCCTGACATAGAGTAACTTCTTCGTCAGGAAAAAAAACATTAATTAAAAGCCACCATACCCCAAAGTAATTTCTTATCTATAGATCCTCTGTCAAGGGAAAAAAAGGTGTTAGTTAAATCATTTCAATCTAGGAACCAAACAGATGGGCTTCAAATCCTTTGTTAAATTAAATATTTTCACTTTTTTATTATTTTTTTTTCTAAATGAAATTATACTTAGAGCATTAACATTAAAAAAATATCCTGCAAATAATTCAAGGCAGCGAACATACCTAATACTCCTTCCACCTCCTATTTCCCCCTAACAACAACCCTATGAGTTAAGTCAAGCTGAAAGATATTGACAAGCCCAAAGTCACCCAGCTGGCTTCCGTGCCTATGGCAGGACTAGAACTTGCAGACTCCTGTTTTCTAGCCAGGTGCCTTAATCCCTAACCAAATTGTTTTCATTTATAGGCTCCAGAAATACAGAAATAAACTTTTAAAAACTTGTGACAAAATATTTTTCCACACATCACTTGCAATATATGTGTCACATCAATCATAAATTGGAGGCAAGAGCTAAAACTCCCACATTTCTGGCTGTTAGTGTCATTTCAGTCTCCTGAAAATAATCCTATATTCCTGATGGGTACATATTAGTATTGTTTTGCAAAGTTTTAATCTTGTTTTATTGTTTTATTCATTTTTAATATTGGATGATGAAGAAAAATCCTGGAGGAAACATTTTGTCTCAGCCATGAGACAGGTATCAGTAACAGAATGTGATTAACTCATTCTCCTGAAAGATATTGGTTCTTGGCCTGTAAATGATGTTCGGAAGGAGAAAAAACATTTTGGTTTACCCTTGATTCCAGGATTATTAACTTTCCAGGTTTGGTAGACTAAGGCTTGCCACCCTATCAAAGAAGGCATGCATTCTTTTCCCCTTTTGTTTATACTGTACATATTTCTTGCTCTATTGTACTATTTTATTGCACTGGCCTTTTGATTCCTCTCATTGAACTTTCCCTGTCAGTTCTTCTATTGTTATTAGGCATTCCATAACAGTTATACTTCTGTTTTGAGACAACCAGAGTTGTGCTTCAAACTAGACAATCTGTTGATTTTCTGTTTTAAAGATGGACATGTTTTGGGTGATGAGGGGCCACACTCAACATTTTTTTGAAAAGAGGAACTTGTTTAGGTGTCAGCTATGGCTTTTGGATATGTAGTTTTACAATCCACCACTTGAGAATTATAGTTAATAAATAACTATAATAACAAAATAAATAAATAAATAAATAAATACCTACTATAATTGAATATACAATGCAAAGTCTTCCAGAAATAAGACATATCTTAGTTTTAAAATATTAAAACTGGCATTTTTTTTAAAAAAAATCCATTATCTATTAAATCCATTATCTATTTTTGTATCTAAACTGAAATCATTGCTATGACCTCATTTGAAGAACTTAAATATATTCCATTATCAAAATTAATTGTTCTTGTATTTGCTTAGCCCTGATCCTGAAGACTGAAACTGAGTTCAGTGTAATATTTCTTTGATTTATGTATTATTTTTAACAGCAGTTTTCAAATATAAATCAGGTGCCATTTTATTATTAGATTCCAAATGCAGTTCTTTAAATAGATAGCAATATAATTTTTGTGTGAAGGACAAATGAATATTCAAAATTTGCATTTCTGATTCATTTGCACTCATTTTAATTTTTGAGATATATTTTCACATTAATGAATCATCTTCTGATAGATGTTCTTCTGACTACATAGATTTATTTCTTAAATTTTAATTTGAACATACTAAGATTTGTTACAACAATATATTTTGTCAAGCTTATTAAATATATAGTATGTTCTGATATTTTAAGCATAAACCATGAATGGCAAGTATGGTTTTCTATAGTATTTTGTTGGCAATGACCAGAACCTTGAACTGAATCTGGAAACAAACCATACATGTGGGTTTTCACAATATCATTAAGCACGAGGATGGCTGTATTTGGTACTAGCTAAAGTTTCTTTGTGGCTTTCAAGGGTTGTCCCATGTTGAGTAAATTGCAAATACAAATGCAAATAGCAAGAGCATAAGGAACCATTTTCAGTCTGTACATTTCTAGTAACATCAAAACTACTTGGCAGAAGTATCCACAGCTTGACATAGTATCCACACTTCTCCAGCAGAAACCTGGAGTCCAGAAGGATCCCTTGGAGTACAAGCCTGCACTTTCAGGGGAGTGGAACTTCAAGAACAGCCAAAGTAGATTCTGAACCAAAAGCCACTCTGTCTTGCTTGGGTTGAATCTGATTCTGTATAAAACTGATTCATCAGTATATCATCAACATATTGATATACCTGACTCCATACTAACAGATCATCTCATCCATGTAGATGTTAGACAAGATGAGGAAGAGAAATGAGCCCTGGGAACCTCATATTAATATTCTCCTGGGATTAATTTTCCCCATCCTGCAACCACTTGGCTGCTCAGGAAGGGGTGGAACCTTGGCCAATAGTCCCGCCCACTCCCAGCTCTCAATGAAGCCCATAAATTTTCTGTGATTCACATAACTGAAAGTGGAAAAACATCTAATAGGGCAATATTGGTTGCTTTTTCACCACATATATCTAATTATAGGACACCAATGAGGACAATTTATGCAGTTTCTGATCCATTCCTGGCTTGCATTCCTACTGCCAAGGGTTCATATAATCCCTACCTTCCAGAATCTTTGTTTTTGCCATCCTACTACTTTGCCATAACCTAACCAAGAAGGAAGTTTGAATATAGGACAATAGTCCATCACTGTGGATCTAAGCCAGATTTCTTAAAGAGGCAAACTAGTGCTTTTTTTCCAAGGCTACTGGAACTTTCCTTAAAACAAGGCGTTGACTACTGTCCAAAATCCAATCTGCATTTTTTGTCTTGGCAGCTTTAACTTGCCCACAATACAAATAAAAAAAGATGGGCTTATAAATAGATTTGTTTTATAAAGTATTTAAGGTTTTGGTTGGTTAGTTGATTGTGTTTTGTGCATGTGCGTGCTTTAATAACACTGCCTTATGCCAGCAGGCAAGATCAAATGATTTTCACTTGATTAATCTAAACAGAGAATACGAGTTTATTTTTAGTCCAAGTCACATAAAGATATGATTACAGTAAATGTGTCTTGCTTTCAGTTAAAAAAAAAAGATTTTTTTCCCCATGGGTGGGGGGAATGGTAAGAAGAAAGCCAAAATTACTTTGATCTGATGTTATGACTTGATTACAATTTTAAGGTCTAAGAGCAGTCAGAGAAACACCTTGGGATCAACTGATTTTAAAGATAAAAGTATATATCATAAAGAAAGCCAATAGCTTCCCTATTTATTATTGTATTTACAGAGAAGGGATCAATTGGGGATAATCTCTAGAGAACAATAGGGAGGTGGTTGAGGCTTTGGCCAACTACCAGCCTGTCTCCAACCTTCGCTTTCTTGCGAAGGTTGTTGAGAGTGTGGTGGCACGACAGCTCCCTCAGCACCTGGAAGAAACTGTCTATCTAGACTCGCGCCAGTCCGGCTTCCGGCCTGGGCACAGCACGGAAACGGCATTGGTCGCGTTGGTTGATGATCTCTGGAGGGCTCGGGATAGAGGCTGTTCCTCTATCCTGNCAGCAGGCAGGACTGGCCTAGGGGTATTTTAAAGGGGTTTTAAATTAAATTTTTAGTAGAAGCGGCCAAATTTAAATAGTATTTTTAATCTTTTTAAATTTTGTATTGTATCACTGTTTTAAACTGGCTGTAAGCCGCCCTGAGTCCTCCGGGAGAAGGGCGGGGTATAAATTTAATAAAATCTAAAATCTAAATCTAATATTGGTTGCTTTTTCACCACATATATCTAATTATAGGACACCAATGAGGACAATTTATGCAGTTTCTGATCCATTCCTGGCTTGCATTCCTAGTGCCAAGGGTTCATATAATCCCTACCTTCCAGAATCTTTGTTTTTGCCATCCTACTACTTTGCCATAACCTAACCAAGAAGGAAGTTTGAATACAGGACAATAGTCCATCACTGTGGATCTAAGCCAGATTTCTTAAAGAGGCAAACTAGTGCTTTTTTTCCAAGGCTACTGGAACTTTCCTTAAAACAAGGCGTTGACTACTGTCCAAAATCCAATCTGCATTTTTTGTCTTGGCAGCTTTAACTTGCCCACAATACAAATAAAAAAAGATGGGCTTATAAATAGATTTGTTTTATAAAGTATTTAAGGTTTTGGTTGGTTAGTTGATTGTGTTTTGTGCATGTGCGTGCTTTAATAACACTGCCTTATGCCAGCAGGCAAGATCAAATGATTTTCACTTGATTAATCTAAACAGAGAATACGAGTTTATTTTTAGTCCAAGTCACATAAGGATATGATTACAGTAAATGTGTCTTGCTTTCAGTTAAAAAAAAAAGATTTTTTTCCCCATGGGTGGGGGGAATGGTAAGAAGAAAGCCAAAATTACTTTGATCTGATGTTATGACTTGATTACAATTTTAAGGTCTAAGAGCAGTCAGAGAAACACCTTGGGATCAACTGATTTTAAAGATAAAAGTATATATCATAAAGAAAGCCAATAGCTTCCCTATTTATTATTGTATTTACAGAGAAGGGATCAATTGGGGATAATCTCTAGAGAACAATAGGGAGGTGGTTGAGGCTTTGGCCAACTACCAGCCTGTCTCCAACCTTCGTTTTCTTGCGAAGGTTGTTGAGAGTGTGGTGGCACGACAGCTCCCTCAGCACCTGGAAGAAACTGTCTATCTAGACTCGCGCCAGTCCGGCTTCCGGCCTGGGCACAGCACGGAAACGGCATTGGTCGCGTTGGTTGATGATCTCTGGAGGGCTCAGGATAGAGGCTGTTCCTCTATCCTGGTCCTGTTAGACCTCTCAGCGGCTTTTGATACCATGGTATCTTGTTGCACCGGTTAGGGGGGTTGGGGTTGGGGGGCACCATTCTACGGTGGTTCTCCTCCTACCTCTCAGACCGGACGCAATTTGTGTTGGCAGGGGGGCAGAGGTCAACCTCGAGGCGCCTCACTTGTGGGGTACCACAGGGGTCAGTCCTCTCGCCTCTCCTGTTTAACATTTATATGAAGCCACTGGGTGAGATCATCCGTGGTTTCGGGGTGGAGTTTCATCAGTACGCAGATGACACCCAGCTGTACATCTCCACCCCGGACCACCCCAATGATGCCGCGGAAGTGATGTCCCGGTGCCTGGAGGCCGTGCGAGTCTGGATGGGGAGGAACAGGCTTCATCTCAACCCGTCCAAGACCGAGT
>NW_015386812.1:209725-248221 GCF_001527695.2 Protobothrops mucrosquamatus
TTTTTTTCTTTAAGAAAATGTTTTTGTCTTCCTTTTGTCTTTTCCTTGATCTAGACAATACAGCATCTATACTCACCAGACGAAATAGCTTTCGGAGGCAAGAACAGTCGGTTTATTATTTGCCAATATTCATTCTAGACAGTGGCTCTCCTTCGCTGAGTAGCACCAACACACTCACGATTCGAGTCTGTGACTGCGATGCAGATGGCATTGCCCAAACATGTAATGCAGAGGCCTACATCTTACCAGCTGGACTTAGTACTGGAGCACTGATAGCAATCCTGGCTTGCGTGTTGACACTGCTAGGTAAGTCTATGTGGTTTCTTCATTGAAGGGAACAATCCTCCATCAGAATACATGAAATACTGTTATTTTCATTGTTTTTAATTATTGCCTTTTTATTGCAAGAAGTATAGAGGCTAAAAGTAAGAGTTTTTAAGATAATCTCATATAAAGATAGTGGTAAGGTCCAGATTTGCTTAAAATCAGTAGATGTGGTTGTATCTGAATCTTCAGATGTTTATAACATTTAATTCCTGTAATGTCTGATGTTTTTTTTTAATTAACTTATTTGGTGTATTTTTGGAGTGATCATTCAGAATGACTAACAGTTAAAACAAGAAAATAAGATGCATAATTACAAAAATAAATAGCAAGAAAACTTGGCTTCATCAAAAAAAAAAAACAGGCAGTGGTGCTATTGTGTTTAAATTAATGGAACAATGTTGCACAATTTTTTGATGGTAATGATATCTGATGACCTTGGGTGGAAATTCGATAATGGAAGGAAACATTTTTTCATATATCCTGCAGCCAGTTGAGCATCTAAAAGATAGACACAACAATGTGAACTGAATTTGAAAAAAGCCAGAATTCTTATCAGATCAGGTCATTTTACTCAGCCTATAACATGTGCTTATGCAGTCTTATCTTATCTGATACAAAAGGCATCAAAATCTATGATAGTTAGAAAAGCGTTATCTTTGATCACAGGTTAGTTTATTTGGGATCTATGTGAATGTACATATTTTAGATTCCATTCTTTTTTTAAAGAAATAGATCTCATAGAACTAACAATATATTGGCAAAATGATAGAAAAGCAATATATTAAGGAAGCACTAAGATGGGTTACATTCTCTTAAGTGTGGCCAGTGAGCTCTGAACTGTACTAGTGTATGTTTGTTCAATTATTGTCTGATGTTTTATTTATTTTGTAATTATGGCTTTCGGTCTGTATATTTCTGGACAAATAGAGTTTGTCCAAAGATAATCCAAAATTCCTATTTTACTGGAGTACATTTTGCATTATCTACTTAGGAAATGATATAATATATGGAATGGATGAAATTTCACTTACAGATTTACAGGAATATTTAAAAATACATTGTTTTTTCAAACACAGCAATTCAGATAAGCTGGAAAAGAACTTGATGAGAAAACAGTAACATCATTATTATTTTGATATAGAAAGATAATATTCATAGAATTTACTGTTAATAATGGACTAGCCGTATTTATAAATACAGGAATAAATTTTTTTTAAATGATAAAATCTTCTCTAAATGATAGATAACGTGCTCCTTATCTTTGTTGGGATTGATTTGTTTCTATTTGGCCTTTTTTTTTTTACAGTGATAAGGTTTATTTTTATCTGATTGCTCACTGACTCTGTAGAGTTAACTCTCAACAGGTGCTGTGCCAAATTCAGATCTCATTATAACTCTTGCTTTTGTTTGGTTAGCCTTTTTAGGACTGGCACTCTTTTTTCCTAAGTGTTCTAGCTTTCTAAGTGTTTCTAACATTCAGTTTCCTAACTTTCTTTTTTCCTATAGTGCAGGTTCTTAAGAACAGTTTCCACCAAAAATATCAGGTATAAAAGTTAGGGTGACAATATTTTCCCCGAGTACTGTAATTATTGTGATGAGTTATGATAAAAGTAAAGACTGAAATCTCCAGATTTCATTTATCTCATTAAAGCTCAAAAACACATTTCCTAATTGATATATTAAATCTATGAGATCTAGAAATGCAACTGACCCCAAAGCAGATTTGAAGGTAGATTCAACTTTGCTGAGAACTCTTAAGTTATATTGGAGAGAATTTAACTGATTAGATGTAGAATAAAGATTAAATCCATACTTCCCAAACAATTCCGACATCATTCATAGTATTCTTGCTTATGTTACTGCCCTGCAAATCCAGCATAGTGGAAGGACTCCAGGTTTCAAAAGTTGCCATAAACATATATTACACAGTGTACCATTGTAGTCGAAAACTTTAGGTATAAGTCAAGATGGAAATCTGATTTTACATCAGCCTCTGCCTGGGGTCAAATAAAACAGAAGTAAACTCCTAAAACTAATTTTGCAATTTGTAAAATCAAAGAAAATTGTTATGATGTGTGTCATTTCATTTACACTGTATATAATTTTTAAAAGAGAAAGGGAAAAAAACTTTAATGCCACTGAGAATAATATGGCAATTGCAGTGTATTTTTTCTGTTAATATCACAAAAGCATAATAATAACTGCTTAATATGGCAGTAACTTTTTCCATACTTTCTTGTCACCAAGTGTTATTGTATTTAAAAAATGGTGCAGTTTAATTAACCTTTCCAAATCTGCATCAGTATTTCACATAGGACACCTGATTTGTAGAGGGTCATGTTAAGTTCTTTTTCAGATCAGGATTGAGTTAATTTTAGTGGCTATGGACTGAATTTAATCGTTTATGAGAATAAAGGTCATTGTATTACAATACAAAGGACTGTATTGTTAGGAGTAGAACTAAGTTTTTTCTCCCTAGTTTTGTGCTGTAGATTAGATTTTTTTTTAAGGCAGTGTACAGCCTTTAGGGTGCTTGTATTTAAACTAGATATCTCATTTTTATTTAGGGTTTGCCTTTTTATACAATATTGCCTTTTGGCTTTTAAAGTCTCTTTCAAAGCAGTTTAGGAGAATCAAATAATGGATTTGGGTAATGGAATGTCTATAAGGGAAAAAAAACATGTTCAAAGAGCAGCAAGAACTCCACAGTTCAACCCTGAGCTATAGATATTCTCTTCTATTGGCATAAAACAATATTTCAGAAATAGATAGATAGATAGATAGATAGATAGATAGATAGATAGATAGATAGATAGATAGATAGATAGATAGATAGATAGATAGATAGATAGATAGATAGATGCGTACGTGTATACATACATCTAAAATAAAATCCAGAGCCTGGATTTTATTGAACAATCAATAAAAGCTTTGTTCCAATGATTTTTTTTTAAAAAAAACCTATATGAGTTAAAGTAAAATCTAATAAATAGAAATGAAGATATGATTTTTTTATAGCTAGGTAGCAAGTCAAAGCTGTATTTTGTGGAAGAGTACATGGAACAATGTTACAATAGCAGAAATAAGTCTTCCACTCTTGCAGCACTTAAAATGATTTACAAAGTTGGCATATTAATATTAAACCAGTGGAGATAGCATAAATGCTAATCATATACGGAACAGCATTATGCAGTTAGACTTCAGTAACATCTACAGTCTTCCATACATAACATGCTTCGGTGAGATGGACTAGTGAATTCCTATCAATTGACCAACATTGCTTCAGATGATGGGAATTGTTGATCCAGAAATCTTAAGGAAAACCAGAATTAGATTGACTACCATTTAGAATTGAAGCTTCAGTGAGTTTCTTAAGCTTTTAATATTTGTGGATGTGTTAACAGCAGGTAGTTCTCAACCTATAGGAGTTCATTTAGTGACCATTCAAAGTTACAACGGTTATGAAAACAGTGGCTTATGACCGTTTTTTCACACTTACAGCTATTGCATCATGTCCATGGTGATGTGATCAGACTTCAGACACTTGGCAACTGACTCAACTATATGATGGTCGCGGTGTCCTTGAGGTCATATGATCATCTTTTGTGACCTTTTAACAAGCAAATTCAATGGGGAAGCCAGATTTACTTAACAGCCACATTATTAACTTAACAGTGCTATGATTCACTTAACAACTGTAGCAGGAAAGGTCATAAAATGGGGCAAAACTCACTTAATAACTGTCTTGCTTAGCAACAGAAATTTTGGGCTCAATTGTGGTCATAAGTTGAGGATTGCCTGTAATGAATTTTTAAAGTCTTATGATGTAAAACAACATCATATATATATTGTGTGTAATGCAGATTGGGATGTGAACAAAATTTAATGTTCATTGCAGAATAGCTGCCTTCATGAAAAATGGGGGAAAAGGCCTTTTACCTGCCAACCATCAGCAATATGTATCTAGCCCTATCACATCAGATTGTCCCCTCCCCCCCTGCTTTATGGGATATGTCCCTGGCTTGGAAAAAGCAACTTTTATTGCATAACTGTTATCCTTCTCTTGCATTTATTTGAGCAAAGATGGAAGATTGGGGTTAAGGTTTCCCTCCTGTCCTATTGGAATATGGGTAACCTTTCAAACCAAGCTATTGTGCTCTTAAGCTCAGGTAAATAAAAGCTGGAGACACATTAGATTATAACATATATTTATCCTTTAGATTCCTTATTCCTTTTCCTCAGTTATTTTTGTTTTGGTGAATACAGATCTCAAATAATTTGTAAGTTAGCAGAAAAACAAATTTGGAGTATTTTGTTCTGAAGCCTAAAAGAATTTTGTACGGTGAAAGTAATGAACAATTCTGTCTGTGAATTTAATTGCTTGTTTAGCCTAATACTAATAAGAATCCTACAATATTATAAAAGCGTAAACATTTATTTTTGTACAAGCTAAATGTATGATCACAATCCAGTAGCAAAAATATAGAGGTGAGAAAGGACAATTAATGTAATTGTTAGCCTTTAAATTTCCACAAACGCTTTGTTGGTTTTCTGCTAAAAAAAACCTAAAATAGCTGTGTCTTATTTTAGAACTAGTGGTGGCTGATACTGGTTTCTTTTTTTTCCAAACATGTCATCATTGTTAATTTTAAAACTCTGTTCTATAATAGTTCCCATTCAACTCCAGCAATTAGTGCATTTGAAGCAAATTGACTAGTTTTTCAGACATTGCTATGGATTTTGCATGGCTTTTCATACAGCTTTTACTCAGATAGAGGTTAAAAATTATTGTGCAAGAGCAGTTGAAGTGATTAGAAATTAATATGCTCTTAAAGCCATTTATATGCTAAATTGTTTAACATTTCAAAGGACTTTTTTTTGGTTTGGCTTCAAGCAATCATGAGCTGTGCAAGGCAAAGCCGCATAAAACATTCTTTTTATCTTGCTTTTTATTGTACCTCTCAGCAGATAAATCTACTAAGTTTCATATATTTTGCACTTATTAGCAGGTATTTAACTCCCCAGATAAAGTCTGCTGAACATGTCACAGTGTGAAAACACATTTTCACTGGCGTAATGAACAGATTAACTGCTTGCTACATGGCATAGTTAGTAACTTAGAATAGTCAAAAGTAATTTTAAAAGAAAGAAAGAAAAGCCTAGCAGCACCCATTTGGGGGCTGAATTTGAAATATGTTATAAATATATTATTTTCCATTTTTTATTTATCCAGGATAATATAATTACTCCATGGATCCCTAATGTAACCTTTTATTTTCCAACTCATATGGAAAATACATGCCAGTTATCTTCTTTATTTTATTCCAGGTTTGTTTTCTTTCTGTACAACCATTGATATGTTCTTTTATGGAAAAAAATATATTTATTATAGTAATTATAGTATAGACATTAAGCTCAATTTTTCAATTGCTTGCACCTACATTAAGAGCCACTATTTTACATTGTGATAATGATATTGCAAAAGCACCAGAGGTCATTATTAAAATAACCCAGTGCAATTTGGATTATCATTGATTACCTTAATATGTCAGTTGTGTTTAGGAATATTTAATTAATACAAATATATAATGTATATAATATTTTGTTTTTTATTTTCAGAATGATATAACTAGATCTTTAGCGAAAGTCATCCTTAAAGATAAATGTGTATATAACTTGAAATTTGAGTGGTATGATTGAATTATATTTTTGTTGATTCTTAATATCAGTTGCAAATGATTAAATGTGTATATACAAAGTATTTATGTCTTTTCAGTACCTCTGTGAATGTCCTATCTCTAAAGCCACCAAGAAATTATCTTAACTATTAGAAATGTCAAAAAACATTGTTATCCAGGGAAGTGATCTGGGTCAATAAATACCAACATCTCTCTGTGCAAAAAATTCACAGATCCGTGATAGGTATTTTGCATGTTAAAGCAAAGTGCTCTGTGTTATAATGCTTTTAATGCATGAACCACAACTTATGCTAGCTATTAATTAACAACTATGAATTTTCCAATCAAGGATCAGATACTTTATCAATAATCTGTACTCATACTCTTCATAATGGAGTCACTTCCCAAACCCTGACAGTTAAAGTGCACATAGAGAGTTTTTGAATGTGCTTTTATCGGTCGGGCAATTAAGAGTTCAGAAAAAGTTCTCTATATTTAATGGCTGAGAGGCTGTAATTTTCTTCTTGAACTTGCTTTAAAATGTATGTTTTAGCAATCTGTACCAAATAAGAAATACATATGATGAAATCAGAATGAACATAGTAATAGATCCTTTAATGTCTAAAAGCCTTTAAAGCCATTTTAAGGAACTATTTTTTTTTCTAAAAAAAAATCTCAAACAAACCTTATTGTGTAACCATCACAAACCTGTTTATCTTGTATAATTTATGAATAGTTTTATTCTGAACGGGGAATATAATGTGTGTATTAGCTTGATTCGACTTTGCTTAAGGTTTTACTTCTTCTATTGCAGTGCTTGTCCTGCTGATTGTTACAATGAGACGACGGAAAAAAGAGCCTCTTGTTTTAGATGAAGAGAGAGATATCAGGGAAAATATAGTCCGATACGATGATGAGGGAGGTGGAGAGGAGGACACCGAAGCTTTTGATATGGCTGCCCTCAGAAACCTCAACGTCATTCGCGATACCAAGATCAGGAGGGATGTGACGCCAGAGATCCAGTTCTTGAGCAGACCGTCTTTTAAAAGCATCCCCGATAATGTTATTTTTCGGGAATTTATTTGGGAAAGGCTAAAAGAAGCTGATGTGGATCCCTGCGCTCCGCCATACGATTCCCTGCAGACATATGCATTTGAGGGAAACGGTTCAGTGGCTGAGTCACTCAGCTCTTTAGATTCGGTCAGTTCAAACTCTGATCAGAATTATGATTACCTCAGTGACTGGGGGCCTCGTTTCAAACGGCTTGCAGATATGTATGGAACTGGACCAGAAAATTTGTATTCATAGCCTTTGAACTTTTTTATGACATTGCACTAAAGGAAAAGGGAAAGAGAAACTCAGTATCTGGACTAAGAAAAATCTGTAAATATTTCTCCATCTTTTTTTAACCTTTTTTTCCCCTTTCCTTTTCTTTTTGTTTGACTCGGTGAAGCTTATGTTCATTAGAAAATTGCCCAAGGAACTGCACTGAACAACAAATAGTGAGCATCAAATGGCATTTTTGGTAAAATTAAGATGCTTGGCCATATACAAATAGATAGCAACCCTCATATCTCATATACCTGCAGAGGCAATTAACCTCTAAGAGTAAATACTGCGCTGTGACCTCAGTGATTCAATGATACCCTGTAGATGCCTTCTGAGTTTTGCTGGGTTGAGACTTCAGAGTCTCTGCTTAGTGGAGGAAAGAGGAAAAAGTTCATTTACCATTTAAAATAGTACTACAGTACATTGTATACTATTAATGCAAGGTTTCACTTTTCATTTGCAGTGTCGCATGCAAGTTGCTGGCTCAAAACAATCCAACACAGTGACTTCTATTTGTCTGAAAGGCTACTAAGTCCCCCCCCCCCAAAAAAAATCTGTAAATATCTGGGTAATTCTGAAAATAGACTGCAGTTCCGATTCTGAAAATCTGCAAAATATGCCATTGCCTTATTACAGTTGTTTGCAGGAAATGTCAATTGAAAAGGTGGAAAGTGATTCTCACAGTTTTGTGATGCCTATGTAGGTATGGGGGGGGAGTTGCTGTCTATATATTGATTATTATTAATATTAATATTATGTCTCCTGATTCATGCAGGAGAACTTTTTTTTCATTTTTTAAAAAATAAATGTTGACATGTAGAGAGGTATGTTCATTTTGGAGTTCTGATCTCCATTACATTCAGGTTTATTATATGCATTGTGTTAGAAGCTTGGGAACATGCTGTTTTTTTTCCCTCTGGTCTCAGCTACACGAAGGAAATGAAGCATGGAAATAGAGAGATTATAGTAAAGCAATTGAGCTCGCCGTTCATCTCTCCAAGAGGAACACTGCTACAAGGACACGTGGCTGTCATTGTTCTTCTGAACCATTACAATGTCTAAGGTTTTTGAATAAGATGTTTGTACTTTGCATTTTCAAAGGAGACTACAGATGCAACCAGGAGCGTCTCTAATGGAAGTTGTAGTTTTCAAGGTCATCTGTTCTATATGCTTCAGCAATTTAAAACAAACCTGCTCTTTCTATCAAATTCCCTACCTCTTTGCTGCTGTGGAATCACAGAAAAGTAACTCTTTTACATTTCTTTCATATGTTAAGCAGCATGAGATGATTAACACCAATTCTGTCTTCAGATCCTCACAACCCACCTAAGCTTTTTCCTCCAGGGAGGTCACTTCACAACATATCATTTCTATACCAGCTCAGGTGTGCCAAACTTGAAGGATGACTACTGCAGTTCATTAAAATAATGATGGGGGCTTTTTTGTTTTGTTTTTATGTAGGATTTCTTAGAATATGACAACTCTTATGGTTCAGGCAATATTTATATTTTAGCTGTTATTAGAAAATAAGACATGGATTGAAGTAGAATAGTGCTTCATTTTAATACTTTATTTTCTTCTCTCTCTCTCTCTCTCTCTCTCTCTCTCATCCCCTCCCTCTCTTTTCTTGAAGAAGGACCAGTTTTGAAAACATAAATTATAGTTCTTGTAGCAAAAACTCTATAAGATAGAGTATTATGAACTCCCTAGAATGGAGGATTTGGAGCATGTTCTTATATGAGCATTTCTGAATCAAGAAGCAAATGGCTTGATTCTACCTAAATTTAATTTATACAGACACATGAACATGTCAAGCCTATTCTTATAGGTAGCTAAACAAATAGAAAATTGCATGAGGGAGAAGTCACTGAAATTCCTAATGTGCTCTGAAGCACTTTGAAAAAGAGTGATATGGATTTATACCCTTTCAGATGTGATTCCAAAAGATTCAGAGCACACGGAGACGTGAATGTCCATGACTCTTTAAAGCAGCCACATCTTTTCCCCAAGATTGTGTGGCCGCTTAATAAATATGGCTGCTTTAAAGACAGGCAGATACCATATTTATACCAAGGGATAGTATCAAGATCACGTGAAGTGTTAGTACTGTTTTATAGTGCATTGTTAAGACTATACTTAGAATATTGTGTCCATGTTGAGAGTTTAGAAAGAGTGCAAAGAAGAGCAGCAAAGATGCTTAGGGGACTGGAGGCTAAATCACATGATGAATGATTGTGGGAACTGGGAATGTCTAATCTAATGAAGAGAAGGACTGTGGGTGACATGATAGCAGGGTGACATGGTAGCAGTCTTCCAATATTTGAAAGGCTGTCTCAGAGGAGGGTAGTCATCCTATTATCCAAAGCACCTGAGAACAAGAGATAACAAATGGAAGCTTAGCCAAGAGAGATCCAATGTAGAATTAAGGAGAAATGTCTTGTCAGTGAGAACAATCAGTGGAACAACTTGCCTCCAGCAGTTGTGGGTGGTCTATCACTGGAGATTTTTAACAAGAGATTGGACAGCCATTTGTCTGGAATGATATAGGTCTCCTGCTTGAGCAGAGAGTTGGACTAGAAGACATCCATGGTCCCTTCCAGAATAACTATGTTATTCTGTACCTCCACAAACTCTGACAATGAAATTGGTCCAAAACAATATTCAGCCCTCTTGAATGGCCCTTTAAAATTTAAGAAGTTTCTTATATATAAAGCCATTAATATAGCTGGAGTATATTACACAAGTTTATTCTCTTCTTACTGAACTGGAAAGAACATATACAAAAATCAGGGCACTGTCAGAGACAAATTTGTGCCTTCTTACAAAGGTTCATCTGACTTTTTGAAAACAGGTTAGAGAACGTACTTTTCAGTATGAAATGGTTTCTTTTATACAATGATTATGATGGACGAATCTAGAATGCATCAATAACAGAAAGGAAATTACCTTAAGGTTTTGTAATTCTTGCAGCTCAGTATTATCAATGAACTACATCCAAGTGGCCTTCAGCTTCATTAAGAAATAAAGTTTGATCATGAGGAAACACAATTCTTTACCTTGGATAACTTTTTTGTAGACAACACAAATGTCAGATTTCAATAAAAAATTTAAAAAATGTTAACTGTATGAAGCTCAATAACTAATTGAGCTGCAGGAGTTATGTAGCTGTTGTATGAGAAGATCTTGTAAAAGAATCACCTTGTTATTAGAAAAAATATTCTAGTTCAACACCAGGATCCAAAGAACTATGCAATTAATTTATATATCTACATATCCAACGTGAGGTTTGGCATGTGCTTCTCAAATAATAGTATGTCATGTCATGTCATGTCATGTGGCAAACTCCTACTTAAACTCAGGGGACCTTCAAAATTGATTTCTTAGCTGACATCATTAAAAAAAAAAGAAGGAAAAGCCCATTGAGCATAGTCAACAAGATTGAGAATCTTTAGTTATTGTCCTGTGTATTCTTACTTGGTCATACATTAAAGTGTTAATGTATTTAAATAAATGTATAAATAAATAATAAATACTTTAACTTTAATAAAGTTAAAGTATTACTGAATTGGATTTATTTCTAAGGAGATGTACATAGAATTACACTTTCAAATTATCTGTGTTACACTTGGTCAATATATTTGCATTTAGATTTTAACATCTATCATTGAGAGTAAACCACTATAATGTACAAATTTGCCTCTTATTCTTTTTTATATAAAGCTGTAAGATATTATTTCTATAAAATATTGAGAGCATTATTGTTTTTGTTACCTGATCTATACTACCTGAAGCATAAAAACCCTTCCATGTTACTATTGGTTATCCCTCTCACAGACCTCCTTCATTACAAATGGTTTTTAAATTATTCATGGACATAGACCCTGAATGGATCCTGTAACAAATAATTCCAGTTTGTTACAAATAAATACCATCTACATGTATTGCAGATTCATCCATTGAAATGAGAGGGAAATTTCTCATAACTGAAGGATCTCTGTGTGATCTGTTTGTGCACCTATAGCAATTGTTGAATTGTGGTGCTTGGCTACATCATGTGAAACCAGTTTTTAAATTGTTTAATAGATCTGATAAGTGATTATCAATGCATCGGGCAATTTGCATTATCTTTCCTGGTTTGTTGTACGTCTTGTTATTTTGCTATGCCATAATATCATGCACATTTTATGGACATCCACAATTCTTGTAGCAAAATCAATTTCTGACCTAGCCCAAAATTATGCATTAGATATTAACATAGTACCACAGTGTATCAACAGATGAACTGTTAAAATGAAGTATAAGTAATATTTGTGACCTGCTGATATTAATTAGACTAAAACTACTATGGTTTTGTATATGTTCACTATGTTTATATTTTGTCTGTCTCATTTTTCAGGATTGTCTATTACACCAAATATCTACATTATTCCATAATTTTAAAAAAGTGTGCAAACTTTGTGTTTATTTCATATGCAACTTTTGCTAACATACAGTATATGTTTGACAGTTGCACATCACATTCAGTTAACATTCACAGTTTTATACCTAACTGTTGTTTTTTTTTAAAAAAATGTGCCCATTTTTATTCAAGTTATTTTTGCTGAGACCTGCATTGCTAAGTTTGAGGAAGATCAGAATCTGAGGGCTAACTCTATTGGATTAGTTCTCTTTAATTCTGGGCCAAAGTCACAATTTCTAATGCTGATACTGTAGTACACAACAGAACATAAAAATTCTCCACTCTGTAACATGTACTCTTCCTAGCCATATCACATTTTTTTTTAAAAAAATGTTATTTTCCTTTGCTTCTATTGCATTCTGCAAACTGCCAATGGCAGGGGAAAATGTCATGTAATTCCATCACATTGTTGGAATCAGTGGCACTGATGTTTCACATTCCTTTCAAAAAAAAAATGTGCTAATCCAAGATACGTTTTAAAATGGCTGATGTTAAGAAAGAGCATTCTCACTACAGATGGCAGATGGAAGGAAAGAAGTGAGAAAGGGCCTTGTGGTCCAAAGAACCCTCAATGAGATCCTTTCTCTTCTGTATTGTTGGTCCAATTGAGAGAGATGAAAGATATTGAGGCCATCAAGTCACAATGAGTGAACCTCTTATCTGTTGGTCTTCCTCAAGCATCCAGCATTTCACATATGGGATCAAACTGCACACACCCCTTCTTGCCAGCCATAGTTGCTTCACCCTTGCAAGACAATCAGGTCACTGACAGTGGCTCCTCAGTGATTCACCACCTTCCATGTTTGCTATTATAAATGAAATAACACTGTTTTAATAGGCTCTCATAATTGCCATAAACTGAACAGAAGGCTCTGATATGGCTCTAAGCCCCTTTGTTAACAAGCAAAACAAGCCCAGATACCTTTTTAACACATATCTTCATTACCTTTGTAAATTATGCTTTATCAGACACCTAACAAAGGCAAAACAAATGTAAAAGGAACAAATCAGGTCAATATCCATTTTTACTCTCTAAAATACACATTCAGACACAAACAAATTTATTATAACTCTGCTTTAGCTCTCTCTGACATAATTACAGGTAATTCTTGACTCAACGACTCCAATTGAGCCCAGAGTTTCTGTTGCCATGCAAGACATTTGTTAAGTGAATTTTGCCCCATTTCATGACCCTTCTTGCCGCAATTAAGTGAATCACTGCAGTTGTTAAGTTAGTGGCACAATTGTTAAGTGAACCTGGCTTCCCATTGATTGCTGGTCAGAAGGTCGCAAAAGGTGATTGCATGACCCCAGGGCACTGCAACCATCACAAATATGAGTCAGTTTTCAAGTGTCTGAATTTTGATCACATGATCAAAGTGAAATGGTCATAAGTGAAAAATGGTCATAAGTATTTTTCAGTATTGTAACTGGTCACTACACAAATTGTTGTAAGTCAAGACTATCTGTATAGTGCAGTGTCTCATTGAGACTAACTGTCAATCAGGAGAATATGTGATATCAAACCAAAATCTGGAGATACCATTAGACCATTTAGGTTGAACCAGAATTTTTAAGTCTCTCCCTCTCCCTCCCTCCCTCCTTCTCTCTCTCTCTCTCTCTCTCTCTCTCTCTCTCTCTCTCTCTCTCTCTCTCTCTCTCTCTCTCTCTCTCTCTCTCTCTCTCTCTCTCTCTCTCTCTCTGTGTGTGTGTGTGTGTGTGTGTGTGTATATATATATATATATGTATATTAGCATTTTATACCCTGACGATGTCAGTAGTGTGGCCAACAAAAGCTTGGTTTTGTAGATTAAACATTTGTGTTTACGATTTTATCCTGGTGATCACCTTATTTTATTTCACATTATGTGTATACCCTGGATTTGTGTTTTTAATGCTATTAAGGGATATATATGTATGTATGTATGTATGTATGTATGTATGTATGTATGTATGTATGTATGTATGAATGTCTGTCTGTCTGTCTGTCTGTCTGTCTGTCTGTCTCTCTCTGTCTCTCTGTCTCTCTGTCTCTCTCTCTCTCTCTCTCTCTCTCTCTCTCTCTCTCTCTCTCTCTCTCTCTCTCTCTTTATCTATCTATCTATCTATCTGCACAGCCCTGAAAAATACCACACAGTAGCAGAATGGCATGGACTGTTAGTTAAATGGTTGCAAAAATATGCAATGCAGCCAAGGGAAGGATATGAAAGAGCCATTTAGATCCATTAAAAAAAATAAAGACGGACAAATAACATCTGAATGCTCCACCAGTCTCTTAATTACTTTTTCATCCCACCTTATATAGACGAGCTTTTATTTCATTGCAACTTAATAAGCATAAAGCTCTTTTTATATGTGGCTCTCTGGCAAGGATGCTTTAATGGCAAAATTTAATAGCTGTCAGAGTAGTGCACTTAATCTCATAGAGTTGATGTCCTTGGGTTCCTTAGCTTGCTTGCAAAAATAGGTATTGCAACGTGGGTGGAAAAAGACAGTATTATTAGTAGCAAATGTATTTTATAGTTCTTGTGGAAGGTTGCTGAAAATAGAAACAAAGTGTGGTTGTCCCTTGGAAAGAAGATAGTAACTGAGAGTTGGCTCCCTAAAAAAAACAAAAACAGCTTGCTAACCACTCTTATTGAAGCTTTCTGGAACTTTCCATCATTGAGAAATATTAGGAATATCCTAAAATGCCTTTCCTCTTCAAATAAAAATGTAGTGATCACCATTACTATTCATACTGAAGTACAAGGACCAGCTAAGACATTTGCAGCCTGGAGAGTCCACAAATTCAAAGAAATATCCTTATTTTATTTAATGAGAGGTCTTGTCCTCTTGCTCCTTCCTTCAAAACTCTCTAGGGAAATAAAGGTGATGGGCATAACTGCAACTTCATACTACAACAATGTTTCTCAACCTGGACAACTTTTAAGAAGTGCAGGCTGGGGAATTCTGGGAGATGAAATCCATGCTTCTTAAAGTTGCTTAGGTTGAGAAAATCTTAAGTATACCCAATTATATTGGAAATGAAAGGAAAGCTGGAACATGTCCAAGTTGTTCTCAGTAAGTCTGAGTTTAAAAAACACAGGAAAGAAGCCAAACACATGGAAGAAAAAAGAAAGCCCATAAGGCTCTCTCTCTCTCTCTCTCTCTCTCTCTCTCTCTCTCTCTCACACACACACACACACACACACACACACACACACATGTAAACATAGCTTGTATGAAGTAGCAGAATATTGAGGATGAAGAGGAGTTGTTATAAGGAGCAACTGTCTTTACATACAGACAACTAGCATCAATTACATACATACAGACAACTTTACATACAGATAACTAGCATCAATTGCATACATACAGACAACTAGCATCAATGAAAGCAGAACAGATATTTTCAAGGTCAAAACTGGGCCTAAGAGAATTGTTCTATCTGAGCAGCATTGTAAAGCAGTTTGTAGGCAGGAAGGCAGATGCTGTTTATAGAACTAGTGGGTGCCATGGCAGTATGTGATACAGTACAATGGGTGGGAAAAAAAATCTCTATCATCACAGCACGCTCAATAAATAAATAAATAAAGCTGTCTTGAGGGGAACATTCTAGTCAATAAAAAGAATAGGATGTTTAAGATACTATTTTAATCCAGGTACTCTACCCACTTAATGAAAGCTATTGTGAACTATAACTGTGCAAATAGTATTGCAGTACACTGTTTAGCTGATAAACTATGGAAATTCAGAATCTTAATGGTCCAATATTCAATTATATCTGAATATCTGATAACTTGTGTTTCTTAACTGGGTTGATCCAAAGTTCAGTTACATAAAAGGCCTGTTTTAACGTTAGGTATTATTTTTACCCTTTGAGTTTTTAGGTGCTAACTGTATCATTCAATATATATTCATAGGTCCTTTTTCAGAATTGAGTAGTTCCCACCATTGTAATTTCCTCACAATAACTTAAATGAGTGCCTCCATTCTTAAATCATTCTTGGATTTAACCAAGATATTGTATTTTTGCATTTAAGGGAGCGATTTCATCTTCCACATGAATTCAACATTAGCTCTTATACATTGTTCACCATCAAAATATCTGAATTGCTGTTGTTGAAATCTAAATTTAGCCTTTCAGGAACATTTCTAATTACATACCAGTATTTCTTCATGTAACAGCAAGAATAGAGCAGCAGCTAGTCTTATTAGTAAATCTAATAGGATTTGAAATAGTTATCTGATTATTCCATCAAACAGTTTAGATGAGAAAGCTTTTGAGGAGGCACTTTTTCTTATTTTGGATTAAACACAAATTGGGCTGCACAATAGACCAATGAGATGAAAGTGTTGCAACAATGAACACCAAAGTTGCTCATGGCCAGAACATTAACATTATTTATCTTCTCTTTTCTCTTGCATTAATAAAGTTCTAGCCTCAACTAGTGATTCAGACTTGCCCGAGGGCAAATTGTATGTTGAAAAGACAGAATTCAACCACATCAACCACTGAGCACACGTTCTTGGAAATGTGCAGTTACTTTAGAGACTATTTACAGGTCTGCTACAGAGCTTTCTAAATAAGGTATGCTACCCTATATCTGCCCAGAGTATATTTTCAGTTCAAGCAGAATTTGAAAATACTCTACCCATTATTGCTTATGTAATTATGAAATATTCAGCTCAGAGTGCAATGCTGCTCAGTGTTCAAACTTTCATTTTAAAAAGTGTAGACATCAACCTACACTGACCACAACTTAATCTTCATGAATGCAGATATAATCAATACTGAAACTAAGCTTCAGGGAAGAAGAAATCTGATATCTTTCCTTTTTAGCTTTCTGTTGATAGAGGAAAGGAAGAACATAAGGCAATTGACCATTCTGCTTTTACAATAAGTATTCTGCAAATGGGCCTTCCACCATCACAGTGGCTGGCTCACCCAACATGCTAAACTATGATATTTTTGTAAACTATAATTTATAGTGGCTGGGTTTATATATAATGTTAAATATAAATATTCCATAAACATTTAGGATGTATATGTAAGATATATAAGTAACTACCTTGTGAAATAGCAAACAATTATGAATTTTATGGCAAAAAGTTCATCCATATGTGCTAGGCAATGGAAACTAAATTATTATCACATGGATTATTAATGCCTAAAAGAGTGAGAACTTAATTTATAGTAACTTTGATTGGAAATCAGGATCCTATATTGTAGGCAGGGGTGTCTGTGGGATGAAAGGTGTCAAAAATTTAAGATGGCAGCTATGATAAAACAACTAAACTCCTGTACATATTTATGTGCATCACATGTAAGGAACCTATGAATTTCAAATGTAAAGGTTTCAATTGTATGATCACAGCAATAATCACAACTGATATGGAGGAGAGCATAATGGACAAATAGCTGTCTAGGATGAAAAAGGGCATTACACTTATCGGATACTTCCAATGCGCAAGTGGAGAAGCAAAACAGAATTTAATAAATCACTTTGGAGCCAACCAAATAAAATGTTTTCTGAGCAGATTGTCTATTGTTCTTAATCTCTAACTTAAATTGATACAGAGTCAAATAAGTGATTTATAATCTTTAAGTTTAAGAATGTCATCAGGACTCTTAAAAATGTTGAGGTTGTTGCTTATTCACAAACATAGTTGAAAATTGTTTTTCATTCAGGAAAATCTGAGTCATTTGCAAGTGCCTTTTCTAATACAGTTTCTCTCTAACAGTTACAGAATTATAGGAATTGTACAAATGAGATAACCATTTGATGAAAAGAGCATGAGTAAACAAACTAATAGCAATCATTAATGAACAATTTCTTCCAGTTACATTACTGATGAGACACTATTCCCTTAAAAGACTTAAAATCACTTAGAAACTTTTTCCTTATTGTCTCATATATCACCAGGTGAAAGGAACATAATCCTTATGTTAAATATGATGAAGATTTTTAAGAGTCGCTACATCAAGTCAATGAAGCATCAAGTTTAAACACAAGAGAATCCAGTCATTGTTCTTGAAAAAGTCATTTCTTGAGCAAATGGTTATGCTATCTTCAGCATAAGGTTATTGGGACAATAAAGTATGGTGAGATATATTATTCCAAACAAAGTAGTATTAGTAGTAACTTCCTTTGCAAGAATGTGTATTTTTTGGTGAATGAATGAATGCATAGTCTGGAATGAAGCCACATCTTCTCCTTCTAGCTGTAGTTTATCATTCCACAGGTCTTTGCATTGTTCTTATGCACAAAACCCATAGAAAAAGTAGAGTCAATATCTGAAAATGATTCCACCTTCCCATCCAGGATTCAGTCCTTATGCCAGGTTTCCAGATTCTCAGTAGCCCTGGCCTTTGGCTATTGTGGCTAAATTACAAATTGCTTTGTAACAAATCTCTCTTATCTATGATCTTATCGTAAATGAGGTGGCTGACATGTCCTGTAGAATTGACTGGTTTTTCCTTCTTAGAAATTTGCCCATCTGAGGTATATATGGATGAGTGTGTATGTATGTGTATACCTACATATATACATACATACGGTGTTTGAAGATATTTTAACTAAGTAAAAGGCATAAAAGAAAATAAAAACAACAAAGAAAAATAATAAATAGTGAAGAAAGAATAAAAAAGAAATATAACAAATGAAACAAATAAAAGAGATTACAATGAAGCAGCTTATATAGTAGTTATATATTTATATTTTGCCCTCTCTCTCTAAAGTTACATCATAATTGCCTTCTTTCCATAAACTACCCTTTCTAATCTTCAAATCCATAAATTACAAGTTTTCTCTTTTTCTCTAAATTACATCTTTCTCTTTTTTTCCAACAAAAATTCTATCATCCTCACCAACCATTTCTACATTGTGGGAATTTCAGAATATTTTGGATTCATTTTTAAACTATCTTCCTTTTGAAGGTCACTTATGTTCTAGAGGGCGCTTAGATGGTCTCCTACTGAACATTCTACAAATGTTATTCAGTGGAGACCCTAGTGCTCCCTGAGCGTGGATGTTTGCTTGCAGACATTTCATAATCAGAAAAGTCTGCAAGCAAACAACCAAGCTCAGAGAGCACCAAGGACTCCACATTTCAACCCTGAGTTACATATATTTTCTTCTATTGCTAAGATTCTTTGTTTTTTTTACTAGAATGAATAATCTGATCTCTGACCTTCACTGTTCCAATGCCAATTAAGTATTACAGAAAATTTTAGAAGACACAAGACAGTGAGATATTATATCAAAACACAAATAATGTGTGAAACTGACATGAGGTAAGAATATGAAGTGCAGCAAATATCCAGGATGGCTTATTAACAATCAAAATTTTCTACTGGTAAACTATTAACTTAGAGATATTAAATTTATGATAGGTTATGAATGAATAATGCTGAGGAAAGGAGATTGAATATATTAATGATATTTCATACAAATACATAGAAAGCCAATTTTCTTCTAGATCATGAATGTATAAAGCAATAATTCGTGACCAATTAAAATTCAATTGCTAGAAGGAACAATACGATTTTAAGTTACCCATCTCTTTGCATTATTTAAATAGATTTTTTTTCTCCTTCTGATTTCTTCTACTTCACCTTAATTTGAAATGAAAGACTTTCTGGAATCAAAATTGAGTCATGCCGATGACATGGAAACACATATATAGTTTTCTTAATGAAAAGCTGGTTTGCTACTGTTTCATTCTAGGATTTTCATTTTTTCAGTTTAGCTTGGGACTTCCTAATAGTGTTCCCCAAGGATTGACCAGATCCAACTCTGTCTAGCTTTCTGAGATCAGCCAGGGTGACTATAATTTGCCACTTCTGTAGATGTTTTTTTTATTCATTTTTTATTATATTTGTTTGCTCTTATAGCCAATCCATTTTTTTTTATTTTCTTACCATATAATTGGTGTTATCATCCCAAAGCTATGAACAATTTTTATTCCTTCTACTGCTATAAATACCATTTTTAATGTTAGTAATTTAGGAGTGTTCACTTTTGGAATGTATATGCATGTCATGGAGCTGATATAGTTAAGGTTTGTACATTAAATTTTGTCCTCTGTATTAATACAAATTACATCATAGTAACAGAAACAATTCTATGTCAAGATAAACAATATCTTACAGCTTTTTTCAGTGCCATTACAAATCCGATCTATTGACTATACTGATGACTATATATATATATACACATTTGAAAATATAGAACTTGGCCCTGAGTTAACAATGTAAACATATACGTAGGATAAACAGTATTTTATTATTAGATATGGAGTGAATTATAGATGTCAAGAAAATAAGGAAGAAATAAATTCAGCAGTTTCATATTCAGGAATGTTTTTGTATTTGTTAATCCATATAGTTCAGAAGCTTTTGGGCACATCTGCTGTATAAGGTTTTCATATGACTTATTTTATATAGTCAGAGTGTCTACATATACCCCACAAGTCAGATTGCCATCTCCCAGTGATACTTCATATTTGATTTGATTGGTAGTGGGAGAACTTCACATATAATGTTCTATTTCCATATAATCACTTCACTTAAGCCAATGTTAAACTTTCCACCTGCTCAAACTCTTCATTTTCAAACTTCATTTAGGGAGCTCAAAGCAATAACCAAATTGGCAGATGTCCCAATGTCATTAGTCGAGAAGGGAAAGGGTGGAGGAGAATTCAAGATGTTACACTACTGTGCAAAATGTCAGCAATTAAAATTAATTAAAACTCATTAAGAAACACCCACTTTCAAGTTCCCCATCAGTATATATTTAATTTTAATATCATGGCAGTGGACACCCTAGGCAAAGGCCATTAAATATGCAGAAAGAAACCTGACATAAAAAGGCTTGTTTATAGTAGGTTATATTTCCATTTTTCTTTCTTTCTTATTTTTATTTCTTTTTCTTTTCTTTTTTTTTTTGTGGGGGGGAGCTAAATTACAATTACAACTGACTGAGGTGAGAACAAATAGTTTTACTGTTATGTCTGCCTACTCAGGCATAATTCCTGTAAAGTTTGAAATTGCTATCTTAACAGAATAACAGAGTTGGAAGGGACCTTAGAGATCTTCTAGTCCAGGGGTGTCAAATTCTCAACATCACATGATGTGTCGCGACATATCACGACTTTTTTTGCCATTGCTGGCAATGGGATGGGTGCAGTTTCGCTATGATGCATCTGGCCTGCGGACCGACAGTTTGACATCTCTGTTCTAGTCCAATGTATTTCTGGAACATCTTTTGTGTTAAACCTTTACTTTTTGTAAGAGGAAGGATGTTTCTCCCTCTTTATCAAAAGTAACTCCACATAGCATCTGGAAAATATAAATCAGAAACTATCCAAGTAGCCTGGTCAATGAAAACCACAGCTCTGGAAAGTCTTTAGTGAATCCTACATGCAAAACTAAATTTGTTGCTGAATTGTAATCTTTATTGTGATAAAGGTGAAATTATAAACAAATGGAGAACAATTATATTAGCAATATTTATTTAATTTAATTAAACTGTTAATCCTTCTTTGTTCTGGTCCTATCTGTTAACTGAACTGCAGACTTTAGCCTGAGAAAATAGTATACTTTTTCTCTAAGACATGAAGGCTTTGTTAATTGGGGATAGGTTTGTTAGAGGAAGTTGGGATGTGAACTTTCCACTTATCCTTGTAGACTCATTATACAGTGATGAAGTAGGAATAAAACTTTCAAGCTATGTTTTTATTTGGATAGAAATGAAAATAACAAAAACAACAATAACTTGGTAAAAGCCTAATTCTATCTCATATTAATGTATTTAAAACTAATATTCTTTAAAAAAAAGCAAATAGTATACAGCAGCCATAGGAAAGATAAGATATTATAGTTAGAAGAAATTGCTATCATCATCCCCTAGTGAGGCACTACCTTGATATGAATGTGAGGCTTCAACGAATACCTGATCAAGGAATATCACCTAGAAACAAGGAATCACTGGAAATAATAAAGCAGCAAATAACAGCTATAGTCAAGAAAAAATAGCATACAAAGCTGTTGATCACAATGACAAAAAATGTCTGTATAGTGGACATTGCCATACCAGCAAAATAGAAGAGTAAGAATTGGAGAAACTCACAAAATATAAAGAGCTACAAATAGAAGTAGAACGACTGTTGCAAAAAAAAAAAAAAAAAAAAAAAAAAAAAAAAAAAAAAAAAAAAAAAAAAAAAAAAAAAAAAAAAAAAAAAAAAAAAAAAAAAAAAAAAAAAAAAAAAAAAAAAAAAAAAAAATAAAAAAAAAAAAAAAAAAAAAAAAAAAAGCTATGATAGTACCAATAGATGCCTTGGCTGCACATAATAAACAGAATTTCAATATTAGTCAAAACAGAGATATTTCTACTAATCCATCATTGAAGAGACAGTGAACCAGTGAATACTTGACAAAGAAAAAAACATGCAATTGTGAGCAAGTGGTGGGACACCCCAAGGAAATACAATAAGAATACACCTTGAATAAAGGAGATAGATAAGAATTAAAAGGAAGTTGAAATGAAAGAGCTTGTAATAATAGCAGAAATGCGGAAAAAGGCAAGGAAAATCGAGAATTGGTCAGCACCAAATGCAGATGAATTGCATCACAAATAATAACAAGACGGACAATGGCTAGGAACAGGAAAGTAAGAGAACAGGAAAGTAACAAGAACGAGACAGAGGGGCGAATTCCGAATGCACAGGAGCAAGCTAAGAGGAAATGCATACAAAGCCAGAGTTGAGAAGATAGTAAAAGACAGCAAATGCCATCTCTGCAAAAAAAGCTGAAGAAACAGTGGACCACCCAGTTAGCTGCTGCAAGAAAATCTCACAAACTGACTATAAAAAATGGCATGATGAAGTAGCAACAATGGTATGTCAGAAAATCTGCAAGAAACACCATTTGTCTGCAAGCAAGAATTGTTGGGATCATTAAATAGAGAATATAATAGAAAATGAAGATGCTAAAGTGCTTTGGGACTTTAGAATTCAAACAGATAATCACCTGCTACACAACACTCCGGATTTAACAATTGTTGATCCCAATGAAGAAATATCTGTAAAGTGAACATTACCATACCTGGAGACAGCAGAATAGAAGAGAAAGAATTGGATAAAATCACAAAATATAAAGAGCTTCAAATAGAAATAGAATGACTGTGACAAAAGAAAGCAAAGATAGTATCAATGGATGTCTTGGCTGCAATCACAAAACAACTGGAACAACAATTATTGAGAATGACAAAATCACTATCAGTCAACTGCAAAAGGTGGCTTTACTTTGAACAGCTTAAATCCTGAAACAATAACTTTAACACAATCAAACAACATCTGTCTATCCCAGATCCTTAGGAAAGACTTGATAGGTAGATAAAAATGCCAAATCCAGGCTAAACATCTGGCTAACTGAGTTACTAATCATAACATAATCTGTTATATATTCAGATTTTATTGGATTCTAATTTTGATTGCACTGCTTAAATAGAAATAATTTGCTTCAATGTCCTCTCACTTTGGATTAAATATATTGCTGTAGACACTATATTGCTTCTTTAGAGGACAATACATTGAGTTTCTAATTCTGATGTTGCCAACTTAACAATTGTTCCAAATGCTTTATCCAGAAGGAACGTGTAGTTCAGAAGTTTGGCTTCAGATAAATGAGAATGGTCCAATTTTATAGTATACTTACTCATTTAATCTGAATATATTAATCAAAACTGTTGCATTTTGAAAACAGAGCCCATCCAGAATTCAAAACTTGAAAAACAAATGTTGGATGAGCTAAGCCTGGATTTTATTGATTTATAGCAAGAGCAGCAACAGTATTATTATGCAGACATTGTGATGCCAGCTGGCAAAGGTAAGTATCCCTGTCAGTGAGTACAGAGGCAATATTTTGTCTGCTTCTGACCTCACACAGTTGAAGAACAGCTTTCCAGTCCCTTCGTTCTATGTTTACATGCCATACAGGATTCAAAGAAGTCTCTTTTTATATCTCAGGCTCCAGATCCCAATTTGTTATGTCACAGTAATCCCTATTACTTCCTTAATTATTCCAGGTAGTCACTCAAATCTTATCCTTATTTGTCCAGCTTTCATTGTCCCTTTAAAGAATGATGAACCCAGTTTTTATAAAACTGGCTCCTGATTTATTTCAGTTATATTCATATGAACAGTATGGACTTGCCAACAAACATGGCAATTCTGAGCATGTGGCAATAACATTCTACTGAGTCTCTGCTTGAAGTGATGTTGGGAGTGATGTTGGGAGCAAAGTTCTGGAAGGCTGTGGTTTCCCAACCCTGTAATGTGGCAACTCTTTAGAAGTAGAAGAATTGTATTATCTCAAGACACTCTTAGGCAATATCCCTGATTTTTTTCCCTGTGACTAGCATAATAATAATAATACATGGTTCTCAGGTCTGGCCCTAACATATTTGCCTTTGGATACAGATATAGAGGCTGATTTCCAATATATGTAAATCCACCAAATGGGGTAAATTGAGGATTCTAAAACTGAGATAATAAATGTTGACATCTGCAGTCAGGATGGGCCAAATAAGATGATAACTTCAGGTATCTGTTGGACACTCTTAACTTTTAGCTGGTGCTTTGGAAAGTGATATTATGGAACACATATTTTATTTTATTTTATTAATTTGTAAAGCCACCCAATTCCATAACAGATCTGGGTGTTAATCCCTGGAATTATGTCTATGATGGGCACTGGATGGATGGGATTGCTCCAAAATGGAGAGTAGAACATAGTTTCAAGTCTATTGTGGGGAAGATGGTTAAAATAAATTTTTGCCATTATTTAATTTGAGGAATGCTTAAAGCAACACTATTTTGAGTTTCCCTGATCTTGCTAGGGAAGCAAGAGCGGGAAAAAAATTAGTGTGTATTAATCTAACTTTGTCTGTGGGTGAGGTAGTGCTTCATATAAAAGAACAGGTTCATAATCTGGTACTTCTTTTGGACTCACAACTCCTGAAAGAAAAGCAAGACCATAACCAGAAGGAAACACAGATGGAAGAAAGTGAAAGAGAAAGGTCTTTATTGCAGCTGATGACAGTTCCATAAAATACATACATAAAATTGATATTGATGAATTAGTTAGGTAAACAGACCAAATGTGCATCTTACATAGAACACAACAACATTTGGCCACACTTAACACGGAAACATTTGAATCTGAAAGTAAAACAAAATAAGTAAAACCGGTCAAAGTTACAAGACCATTTAATGAGGTGTGGGGTGGGAGCTCATGGAGGTTTTCAACATAAAATGATCGGTATAATAAAACATATCTTGTGGTTTCAATGATTCCTTTACCATATGGGCAAGGTCTGAAAATCACTGGGATTCATTTGTATCCCCCCTCTAAAACTGCTAATGGAAACATGCTACTTTTTGAGTGAAATTCTGAGTTGAGTTCATAGTTTAATAATTAATAATTAAACTTTAATACCCTGGGACCTAGGTATCTTCAAGACCACCTATGTTGGGTGGACTCTGCATGAAGAGTGCCTATAGAGCTTCCCATACATTGAGCCAATCTCACAAACTTCTCCCTGGCTACCAACAATCACCCAACAATCACTGTCCCAAATGTGTAGAAAGAAGGGCTGAGGGATTCTCTGCACCTATTATCCTCATCTGCTATCCTTTTTAGCTTTAGCCAGTTACTTGGAATATTTTTCGGGTTTCTTTTGACAGCTCAGGGTTTTCTTTTTCCTTTCATTTATTGCTGTGGGAATATCAGCTTCTGCATCTTTTGGATGATTTAGTTGCCACTCTCTTGGCAGAAACAGCTTGCTATTGTCAAGTTCTCTCCAGGTCTTCCACAGCTTTACTTCACTTCTTTATCTTTGCTTGGGTGCTGAGCTACCGATCTTGGTGTGGAATGGGAGAACTCACCGCAGTCAACTCACCATCGCCAATTTGCCACAATCAACTCACTGCAGGCCAATTCGCCATGGTCAACTCACCACAGGACATCTCGCTGTGGGACAATTCAACAATTCATTTTAATTATTTAAAAGAATTAAAACATTATTTTAATTTTTGTCATTCACATTTCATTTTGTCTTTCCTTTGGCATCCTTTTTTTAATGATTCTTAATGATTCTATTCCACTAAATATTAGTGTAACTCTTATCCCTTGGTGAGCTGTCCTGCGATGAGTTGGCCATGGTGAATTGGTCACAGAAAATTGGCCCTGGTGAGTTGACCGTGGTGAGTTGTCTTCCTCTGTCCTATTTCTTTAGCCATTCAGATTGCTGTCGGTCAATTCCAGTGGTCCTCTACTAGACTCCCATTCAATGATGCTGACTTTATTTCCCCATGCCACCAATGGCTACTTACATGCTCTTACCTGATGTGAATTCTTAGGCAAGTCTGGAAACCAATCTTTTTTAGTTCATTAGATGATTAACTTTTGTAGAACAGCTAATGGAATTCATCTCATTCAGGCTACTGAGGTACTAAGTAAGAATGAAGCAAAATTTGACCCCTCTCCCTTCAGATCTGATAAGTCTGGTCTCCATATCAATGAAACCCACAGAAATACAAAGAAAGCTGTTGATCCCAATCTGCCAAGAAAAATGGCCCTTTTAATACCTCATGGTCAATATTTTTCTGCCACTGTCCCTAAAGCTCTGCTTCTCTTGCTAAAGAAATAATGTTGAGCGTCTCTGGAAACATTTTTCAGTAAGTCCCATGTTTTGGGTTATACTGGATTCTTAGAATTCAAGCTGTATGTATTTAATCCTGAGCTGGGGACTGTGTAATGGGTTTTAAAAGTTCTAGCTAAAAATACTTCCATGGATTGAACTTTTCAAAAACCAATATGCAACATTGACCCCTAGAAGAAGAGAATTGTGACAGTGAAAGTCAGCACTTGTGCGTGATGCGGTAAGATAGCTGCCACACGAACTTTTCAGTCTTTTAAATACCAATAGGGTAATTGATATCCTCGAAAACTTACTTCTTTCACATTTAGATGTATCTTAGGACTCATTCTTACATCCTGCTAACCATAACATGAAAATGGCTTGCTAATAATTTTAAAGGACATTGTAACATTGTTTCCATTTTATCTCCAGCTCAATCTGTGGGCAGTCTGAAGTTGATTTTGGGGTTTTTTTTATTGTTCCATTATTCCACTATCCAACATCTTCGTGACAATGTTGTTGATGATCTGCCTGGATGCTCTTGGCTACTTACAGTAAATCTGATGTGCCTATGATTCCTTCCCATTTCATTTCTGGGTATTGCTTTATATGACCATTATGTATTTTAAGAGAAACCAGATATTGCAATAGCAATAGTAGTAGCAATAGTAATAGCAATAGCACTTGGACTTATATACCACTTCATAGTGCTTTACATCCCTCTATAAGCAGTTTACAGAGTCAGCATATTGTTCCCAAGAATCTGGGTCCTCATTTTACCGACCTCAGAAGAATGGAAGGCTGAGTCAATCTTGAACGGATAAGGATCAAACTCCTGGCAGTGGGCAGAGTAAGCCTGCAATACTGCATTCTAACCACTAAGCTACCATGGCTCATTTACCCTACATAGAGTTATCTGCTCCACAATACAGATTAAACTTTATATGGACTCCTTTCTTTAAGGAAGCTGCCCGATAACCAAATTATTTTTTCAGTGATAATTTGAAAATAATTTTTCAAATTATTTTTTCAGTGTGTATATGCATTATACATATACACACATACAAACATATATATATAAATAAAAGCAAGAATTAAAAATCAAGGACACATGGGGAGGGCAGGAGCAGAATGGGATAGATGGGATCTGTTGTTAGTCGATCAACCACCTACTGTTCCCCCATTGGGCCCCAGGCCAACTGGCAGAGCCAGGTCTTTAGGCACGTATGAAAGGATAGGAGGGTTGGGGCCAACCTCACTGTAATTCCTATAATTTGGAAAATGATTCAAATTATACAGTCTATATTGCTGATAGCATGTTTCCCCTAAATCCTGTTTAGTTTTTTTTAACTTCCATTCATGCCATGCCCTTAAAACTTAAAAATCTGTCTCCGAGGACAAAAATATCTAAAACTTTAAGGTATTTTTAGAGCTTTAAAATAGAGCCAACTCATTTCACAAGTGATAGGTCTGATATGTAACAGGGCCATCACTTTGAAATAACGATGTTCATAAGTTAAAGATTCACATTCCTAGACATTTCTCATTAAAACCTGGCATTAATATTGTATAATAAAGAAGACAGTGAGGTATAATCCCACCACAATGATATACAGCCTAAGGCCAAAGGGCCTATAGCTTCTGCCAAATTGAAAATTTTAATATGATATGTTTGACTATATTAATTGACTCTAATTAATTTAAATTTATGTTAAAGGGAGGTGTGCTGATCCTTTTGTCCTCATCCTGTCCATTGCTTGTACTATGGCCTTCGATATACCACTTAAAGGGCAAGTCATGGCCTTTAACCTGAATAAAAGATTATGTATCTCTATCTTTGGAGCCATTTTGGTGCAGTGATTGGCTAGAAACCAAGAGAGTTTGAATTCTAGTCATGCCTTAGGCAAGAAGTCAGCTGGATAACTTTGGGCTAGTCTTTATGTCTTAGCCCTAGGAAGAAGGCTACCAATCACTTCCAAACATGTTGCTGAGAATACTGCAGGGAACTGGTCATATAAGTCCTGGGAGCCAGGACTAATTTAAAGGCCATAAATAAAAATACAAATCTATATCCTGTTCCACAGAACCTGTAGCTGAAAGTGTCCTGTATTCAGAATAGAATAGAATAGAATAGAATAGAATAGAATAGAATAGAATAGAATAGAATAGAATTCTTTATTGGCCAAGTGTTGTTGGAATTTGTCCAAACAAGGAATTTGTCCCCTTGTTTATATGTCACATACATATAAACAGCAAGCAATGTGTCATAGATCATAAATCATAGTTACAATAATTAATCATAAGTTACAAATAACAATTGATAAGTCATAAGAAACCAATAGGAGAAGACAGTGGGAAAGATGAGAAGATGACAGAAGATGTGAAATGAGACTGTGCTGTGGGAATTAAGTGTTCAGCAGAATGATGGCATGGAGAAAAAACTGTCTTTGTGTCTGATTGTTTTGGCATGCAATGCTCTATAGCGGTATCCTGAGGGGAGAAGTTGAAATAAATTAGGTCCAGGATGTGAGGGATCTATTTTCTCAGCCCTCTTTATGGTTCATGCAGTATACAGATCCTCAATGGAAGGCCGGCTGGTTGGGATAATTTTTTCTGCAGTCCTATCTGCTGAAGTCTGTACCTGTCCTGTTTGGTTGCTGTGCCAAACCAGACAGTTACTGAGGTACAAATGACAAGCTCAATAATTCCCCTGTAGAACTGTATCAAAAGATCCTTGAGCAATCTGGACTTTCTGAATTGACACAGAAATAGTAAATTGTGTAATTTACACAATTGTGCAAAAAACTTACACAAATTGGGATTCAGGTTTGTAACTGGCAGGGATGCACTGATGCTAAAGGGAAGGTAGGGCATTTTGAAATTTGCCTCCATTCTGGGAGACTTTCCAAAGCAACAGGAAGATCAGGATACAATACTGTAATGAAAAGGAGAATGGGCAACAATGATCTCATTCTGCTTCTTCAAGAGACAGCCTTTAAGAGAAGTATTTTGCTTAAATTGAAGGCTCTACTACCCCACATAATAATTTTCAACAATCCAAATATTATATTTGAGATAATTGATTTGAAACAATTCAAATATTATTTTTGAAATGTGCTGACTAACAGTAGTATCCTGGAACAGTATTCATTAAGCAGACAAAAACTGGAATCACACATTACTTTTTCATTTATTTAAAATAAAGGAAAACTGATGAAAACAAATTATCAATAACAAATTATCCCTTGAGGCCTAAAATTATATATATATATAAGTGTATATATAAGACAGTATAAGGTGATTTGATTTCATTTTACAGACACACACACACACACACACACACACACACACACGTGTGTGTGTGTCTCTCTGTGTGTGTGTCTGTAAAATGAAATCAAATCACCTTACACTGTCTTTTCTTTTGCAATCAGCTCTGCGAAGAAAATATCTGAAATTCAGGAACAGAATAGCTAGTAGGGTAAACATAACTATAGTTTGGGAGACATCTATCCAGCAAAGCCTTTCAAGATTAATTTTGCTTGATTTTGCAAGAAGGATGGGTTTGAATGTTGTTTTTTTTAATTTGTGAACTTTTGTAAGTAGTATAGAGATATACAGAGATAAATTTGAAAAAGGGGTTCAAGAAGTATCAAGTAAACTACATAGTCCTGTGAAAGAACAAGAGGTGAGAATGAAACTCAAGATAACCATGTCTTAATTCTGTTTGGTATAAAAGGGGTATATTCTAAAATTTTAAGATTATATTATACTTATAGCAATAATAGATTTCCAGGAGTTCTTGCATTATCTGTTCCCTGATCTAGTCTACCTTAAAAAGCTGATAACTATTTCTTTTGTTAGAAAAGATTTTATAGATGCATCAAGATTATAATGTCCCCCCAAGGAATTTAACAATGTGAAAATAATTCTGGTATCCCAATGTAAAAAGTTTGTTCTCCTTATCCTTGAAAAGGATCACGCTGAATTGACCAAATATTTTATTACAAACAACCATACTAGTTTGGCTGGAGAACTAAAGAGGAACAGAATAACAGAGTTGGAAGGGACCTTGGAGGTCATCTAGTCCAACCCCCTGCTCAGGCAGGAAACCCTATACCATTTCAGACAAATAATTGTCCAATCTCTTCTTAAAAACTTCCAGTGTTGGAGCATTCACAACCTCTGGAGGCAAGTGGTTCCACTGATTAATTGTTCTAACTGTCAGAAAATGTCTTCTGACATTTTGAGGTGCCAGGTTCGGGAACTAATCCTTGTTTTTTTAAAAAGAGAGAGGGGGGAGAGGGAGAGAGGGAAACATCTTAGCATTTGATCCAGTGGTGGGATTCAGCCAGTTTGCACCACTTCGGCAGAGCCGGTAGCTAATTTTTGGTTGCCCAAGCCCAGAATGGACTTCCGGAAGTGGTATCCTCACAGAGAACCGGTTGTTCACATGTTTGAATCCCACCACTGATTTGATCTAATAGTAAATATAATGGCTATCCGAAAGTGATATGAGTTTTATGAATCCACAAAGAAATTATCCCATTATTCAACTCTGTAGAGGCCAAAGCTTCCTAAGTGGTGGGAAATCCATTCTACACAACTTTTAACATATTGATATGAATCATTTCTGGATTAACAGCAGCAGTACTGTAAATTAATTGTATCATTTTTAAGCCTAATATACTCAAATGAATCCTGTGATCAAACAGTAACACTTTTATTTTCAGAGCTTTGTTAGTTGGCAATCCATCATTCTTCACAGTTTCTCCGTAGAGGACAAATGCTATCTCTAGTACTTGAAAATTCTTGACTATACGTACTAATGATGTGATATCTCTTTATCTTCATAGTCAAATATTAATCAAAAACAGTATAATTAGAGACTAGCTGATTTCTCTTAGCCCAGTAAATATTGCTATTCTTAATGAGGCTTAACACCAAATTATGATTGTCCAGGGATATCTATGATTACATCTTACGGATCATTTAGATTAGAAATATGAAAGGAAAGGAGTTTATCAGATACAAAGTGGATGGGAGCTTCAAGAGGTGCTTCAGTAGGATAATGTTTCAGTTAAAACGAATCCTTGAAGTAAAGTGCTGAATCAAGTGGTACTTTCTTTTGAAGCATCAGATTGACTGTCTCAAGACATTGAGTGCTAAAAGGGGCAGCATATAGGCTCTCTTTCATGGATTGAAGCAATTGAACAAACAGAGCTAACCTCCTTCAAGACGCCTATATTATGGTGTTGAACTGGAAGAACTCAATTTACCAAAATAAAGTACCATTTTGAATCAAATGGTAATCTTCAAAGATTCAAATTAATGTAATATCTCAAAATGGAGTACAACTGCTTTGAATCAAACTATAAAACCCTATCATCTCACAGTGCCATTTGTTCTCTGTGAATCTGCTTTTAAAGTAAAACAATGGGAGTAGCAGCCATAAGCTTTCATTTCTTGCTTTCTGTGTCTATTTAGCATTCAGTGGTTTATTTCCTTTCGTCAAAATAAATAAATGAAGGCAGTTTCTCTCCTAACAGCCACTGTATTTCATAAATAGAAAAAAATACATACTTATGAACCTAGATAATTTGTCCATTTGATTAACTGGGGTTTTTTTTAAAGATTACTTAGCTATCCTATAGCAAAATATATGGCAGTACCATTTTTTGTTTTGTTTTTTACAGTACAATAAAAAAGGGAAGGTTATTTCTTTTAAGTCTTAAAGGAAGCCAGAGTAGCCACTTCTCAATGCATGTGAGTAGTAATAGTATATACTAACTTTAACGATAGCTTATCTGGTTGTTTAATTGGTGACATCATCAAAGTGTACAAATGTCATGTGATGCATACCCTGACGGGACATGAGATGCATATTTCCTCTCCACATGATGTCACAAGGTCATGATACCTTGGACATGACATCGTGAACTTAATCCCATCAAGAAGAGGGTGATCTTCAACCCTAGATTGTGTGATTAGCTTAACCCCAACCTCCTAATCATGTAGGAATCCAAACCAAAACTAATTAAAATGAATAATTAACAGAATCTTTGGTTGCATTGTATTTGGGAAGCAAACCCTATCTTGTGCATTGTGAAATAAATACTATCCTCATGATTCTTTTAATTTTTATGATGTTTTTAAGATCAGCACCTTGAAAGCAGGAAAAAGAACCTTTAAAATGCAGCCACAGCCTGCATATATCCCTTTTGTGAAAGTTTTTATTTCTACGCAGTTTTAAAATCATTTCCTTGAACACAGAAAAATGAAGTTTTTGAACCACAGCAGCCTCAGAATGATGAACTTAACCGTCACCCTTCAGCCTTATCCCTTTATGAACTCAAATAAAGCCTAAGTGAAGTGAAAACTGCTGGCAGCTTTATCTTTTATAAAATCTGAAGATATATACTTTACAAATACAGATGAACACACAAACCCACGTGTTTGCAAATTTAACTGATCAGACAAATCATCACCACCATCACCATCATATGGTTGTTTTAAAAGAGACGGGAGGACAGAGAATATGCAACTTTTGACACTGGAAACAAAATGTTGTTGGCACGAAGCACATTTCCCTAAAAGAAATCTAGCACCAAAAATTTGGCTTGACAAATGTACAAAATTGTGAATATCACATTTTGGTATAACTGTATTTCAATTCGTGTATTAACTTTGGAATTATAAATTACAATTGAACTTAAAGATGAACCCATTTTTCATGTACTGTAGTTAATGTCAAACTATACATAGGTAAAAATGAGTTCAACTTTTAAAATCACTTACACAGAATTAGCTTTACATAATCCAGTTATTGTTATTTCAGTTTTGGTAACTTGGATGTAAAACTTACTCCATTATATTAGTTTAGTTTCTTATTAATCTAACATATGACTTGAGTCTTGGTCATGCTTTCTTCACACCTGTTGTTAGTCAACTCTCTTGTTGTCCATATGTTGGTCTGATATCTCCAATTCAAAGTTTACAGAGCCCCTATGTGCTTTGGGCTTATTTGTCATCTGTAGACAAACATGGAGATGTGGGCTTGCAGAACATACAGTTCTGAGGGTAGAATCAACATATGTAGCTTACTCAACATATGTAATTACTCAACTTGTTAATTATGTAGGTTTAATTTTAGAGTAGTGCTCTATTAATCATTCTAATCAATGGCTTTCATCCAAAGTTTCTAACATATATATAGAATATAAAGAGAAGGCATTCCTCCTACTCTCATAAATGTCACTGATCTTTTTTTTTATCTGAATCAAAGTAACATCGCAGTTGCTATGATCAATACTTGATGGGCATTTGACCTTGCTGTTTGCTTAATTAGAAAAAGTGACTGAATGTTGTGGCAGGTGGCAATTGATCCCAATTGGAACTACTTTTTGTCTATTCTTAATACACATTTTTTTTCTCACTGTATTCACCATGAAGCTATTTTTCCCATTTTTAAAAATTGTTTGAAGTCAAAAGTACAATAAGTAGGAATATTTGGGGATGCTCAGTATGCTGAAAGAAATTTCAGCATTATATTTTACCTATTTACTTCTCCTTGAATGAAAGTATCTATATAACTGATCATTTAAAACAGAGGTCTCCAACCTTTTTGGCACCAGGGACCAGTTTCATGGAAGACAATTTTTCCATGGACCGTGGGGGGAGGGGGAATTCCAGGATGATTCAAGTGCATTACATGTATTGTAAATTTTCTAAACAAACAAACAAATAAATAAATAATGCATTTTATTTCTATTATTGTAAACCATTGTTTTATTGTAAATCCTACAAATAGAAAAAAGAACAATAAAATCAGAACAATACTGGGCCAAACTCTAAGCATTTAAATCAGAAAAGAACAAAAGCAGAAGGTGGGTATACTTAATGATAAGAGGAATTGCTCCTTCATAATTTGTTTTGTCTTGAATGTCAGGGTAGAGTGGATTCTATGCCACCAATGATCCGGAGATGTCAATGTTCAGTTGCCCTTTTCTTAATCTAGTAGCTTCCTCATAATGGCCAGAGCGTATCATATTTAGTTCCCATTGATTTTTACTCCATAGCTTCATTCTAGTTTGCAACACTTAAACAGAACAGCTGTCTTTGTCATTAAGAGGCACTTTGTCTTAACAAGTTAAAGACTTGAGAGCAAAGCATCCAAAAGGTTAATGGAGACTGGTAAAAGAAATGGTCCATTTCAATGTTACTTTGGCCTTCATTAAAATGTAGCACTATTGGGCATTTAAGGTTCTCAGCCTTCATTGCACCATCTGATTTCACCCTTGTCATTTCCTTAATAATTCAAAATTTTTGTTTCAAGGCTCATCTGCTAGGATCTCTGCCATCATTACACCCCATTAATAACCTGAGTATCATTTGACTTCCCCAGAATGGGAATTTCAAGCAAGGTTTTTCTGTTTATCAATTAGGAGAAAATTGTTTCCATGAAGTAAGAGAAAACATGTAATCCTTTTAAAACAATGTTGTATTTGCTGCATTTCTAACAAGATCAAAAAACACTATTACTTTATTTATTTTAATACTATGACAGTCTAAAGGAACTCCCAGAGGGTTACCACAGTAAAAGACTCTAAAAAACAATACACAGCATTAACAATACAACTTGTTTCAATGAATATTTGTAAAATATGGGCTTTACGGAGCATTTGAACTTAATTGCAAGGAAAAAATATTCCTATAGTATTTTTTTCACGGATATAATTGACATTTATTGCTTATTAATGATTAGTATTTTGACAGTTAAAAAAATCAGGAGGATTAAAATGAATGTCACTCCAACACACACTCATATACCCACTTACATATGGGTCATCAGATCTATAAGTTTTTTTTATAATCTAGATTATGACTTTAGGCTGTATGAATTCCATATGAATATGGGCAAGGATAGAATTTTTCTTTCTCAACTTCAAGCTGATTTTTTTTTCTTCAGGAAATTTAAGAAACCATGATGGGCACAATTAGAAAGTTATTATTCTGCATATTTTATAGTTTAGCAGGGATTTGTTCCCTGTTTTACTTATAGTGTAAATCAGTTATTCCCCCACTAAAGTCTGTGAAGATTTTGAACAGAAAACTTAAATGAGGTCTTAATTCTCATTGTAAATTGACACTATGCAATATTCCCAACTAGAAAATCACCGATAAATGTTTATTCAGGAGTTGATAGACAAGAAATTGTATACACTTTGGATCATTCATTGTTATCAGTCCTTTAAAATTTGCTTTGTTTGGTAAAATAAATTAAATCAGCAGCAATATATTATATTAAGCCATCTTTTAGCTTTATAATTTGGGCTTGAAGCATTAGAAGAATCTGAAACTCCTTAATTATTAACATTATTGATAAAAAAGGAGATTCAGATTTACATTTTTATGTAAATCTGAAAATTATTAAAATTGTAGCCTCTGTTCTTAATATACAAGGGGTTCTTTTATATGGGTACTGAATAAACACTTTCTTTCTTTCTTTCTTTCTTTCTTTCTTTCTTTCTTTCTTTCTTTCGCTGCCTATCTCCCCTGTAAGGTGACTCTGGGAAGCTTACAGGTTATAAAAAAATAGAAAAATAGTTATAATATTAAAACTTCACAGAGTAAGATTTTTTTAAAAAAACTATACTAAATATTAATAAAGATTAATGTATTTTTTTGCTTCTACTGGGTATGGCTTGATATTCAAAAGAAGTTAGTGGGAAAAATAATTTGATGTTCTTTTGCATTCCAAGTTCTTGTAATCTGACATAATGATAATACTCGTTAATTTGGAAAATTTTCTTGATGTAAATTACAAATGCAGTGACAATCGTTTTTCCTTTAAATCCTTCAATTAATCACAGTTAAAATACATCACTTGCCAAAACACAAAGATACTAGTTCTTTTGTAAAAGTGCACAATCAATTCGAGATCTATTGATTGAATATACATTATTTTAATCATGTTGGGCCATGTTCAAAGGAAGATAAATTTAACCTCCAGAGATACTGGGTCTTAAAATTAAACCTGATTGACTGGGCTTGACATACTAACCACACATATGATCAGTTAAGTGTGTCACACAAACATATCCATTGGCACAATTGTGATAAATACTAGCAGGTGGGAAAGTAGTACTGAGGAAAATCCAAAATATTGAAGGATATAGTTATGTGTGCCATGGGGGCTTGTTCTGTACTCTCTAATGGTCCCTGCAGCCTTCAGATGGTTAATGGCAGAAATAAAATGTTTCTTCTAAAATTCATTAGTTCTCTTCATAAACTTTGATGGTTAAGACAGTAATTTATTTCTCTAAGGTAGCAAAACTAATTTTGGTGGCTTATATAGTCATACATGAAGAGTGGCACTGTGGCCTAAAGGTGAAGCTCTCAGCTCACAATCAGGAGGCTGAGAATTTGATCCTAGGTAGTGGTGCAAAAAGAAAATATCTGCTGTGAGCTCCACATAGGCATCAGGAGGGGCATCTGGCCAGGATCATTAAAAGAAAAAAAAAAAAGGACTTAAACATAGAATATGACTGATGGACAGATTGTGCTTTTATTTATTTATTAAATTTATATGTCACCCATCTCGCTATCAAGAGCATCATTGCCTAGCATGTTGTTTTTTTGCAATGGATAAAAATGCTATAAGTGGAGAAGTCACTTATACTGTATTAGGTCACTTCTCTGCTTATAGCATTTTCAAGAGCCCTCTAACCATTCTTGTGCCAAGATAGTATTGAGTATAGACTATCTATTACTTTAACAGTTGTGACTTGAGCCTATGAAGTTAAGCTTCTATGAAAGGGGAAGGGGGGCATGTGATGAAGCACGTGCTGTGTCATCATGATCCGAAATGCATAACTTACATACATCAGAATGCAAAGGTGCGAAATTAGTATCCTGACATCATGATATACATTTTGTCATTTTTGAACCACTATGGCTATGAAGCTGCCATAGGCCACTAGTGGGGAAATAAGTTTGGAATTACCATTCCTGAATTACAAAATAATAATAATAATAATAATAATAATAATAATAATAATAATAATAATAATAATAATAATAATAATGTAAGTTTCATGGATACCTTCTGCCATTCAATTATAATATTTTGTGGTTTTTTTTGTTCTTGCAGTGCAAAAATGGTAGCTCTATTTTTGTATTTATCTGTATCTCTATTGATATTTATCTATATTCAAATATACATACTGTAGAACCCAAGCTATTTTTTCTTTACAGATACAAATGAGAAACTTAGTTCTAAGTAACAGAGAATCAGTGCTAATATAATTCTTACTAATTGGTATTCTTTTAATTGGTATGTAAACAACTTTCTCATTTAATAGGTAGAAGATGAAAACTAATAGCGACTGACTGATGGAAACTTTGCATTTAAATTAGATATTTTTTTCATTCCATATAAAGTAGGCATGTTTGTACATTGTTTATTATTATAGATCCAGTTCGAGGTAGACTAAAAAAATGAAAAATGTAATCTCACAGAACTATAATTCTACTCTGAAATGTTTAATCTATCTTGGAGGATGTAGTGCTATTGGGAAGTTGTTTGTTAGCAGAAGATCTTTAGTGGTATGTCTCAATTTGTCTTTATGCCATTAGGCCTTAAAATTCTTTAAAATAACTACATAGTCTCCATTTACTCATTAAATGGCTCAAAATTATTTTCTATTTCGCAGAATCAATTCAGGCCAGATACAAGTTAGAAAGATTTCAAATCTGTTGACAGATTTTAACATTTTTGATCACTGATAAGTATAATAAGTGCATAAACAACAGCCTAATTAGAATCATGGATTGGCATACTTTAAGCTGTTTGAGAGTTTTTTAGAAGCAGAACCTCTGAAAGACAATGACCCATGGGACATTGTTGCAAACCAAATGGTTTCATATTGTCCATTGTTATTCTGCTTAGGAGAATTTTTTACTTTCCATCATTTTCCTTTAACAAGTTTCTGTATTTTCCTGTGCTTATTTAATAAAT
>NW_015386812.1:251077-270555 GCF_001527695.2 Protobothrops mucrosquamatus
CGAAGAAGGACATTGAGGTGGAGGCCTTAACTGCCCAAGCTGCTGCTTGGTGAGCCTTCCTAAGGGCTGTCTCGAACTTCTTTTCCTCTGCCTTGAGAGCCTCCGATATGTCCCCCGCTACGCCCGAGTTTGGGAACAGGGAGCTCAAAGGCTCATCAATCTGAGGTACCTCTAGTAGTGATGCGAATGTGGGGGACACATTGAACAGGTTCTTTTCGGCGGGCCCCAGGCTAGGAATGGATCCCAGGTTCTCCCATTGCTTTTGCACAGTATTACTGAAGAATGTGGGGCAAGGTATATGGTTTTGTGTCACCACCGGTTCCTTATAAATTGGATTGGGGTCGTTTGGAGACGAGGGAACTGGTGTCTCCTGTTCTGTGGAGAGATTGCCTGTGGTGCAGGCCTTTATCAATAGGATATTGAACAGTGAGTGGTCAAAAAGGCCCACTGGTGGAACCGGCTCTGGTTTTGTTGCATCCTCCTCTTCAGACAAAATGATGTCTGGATGGTCGAAGCCGGTTGACTCTGGCTCGGATGTTGCCTCCTCCACTAGTTCTAGTGACCCCGCCAGGCCGCTGTCCCTCAGTGGTGGTGAGGGGGTATGCTGTGGTTGATGTGATCTGGATGTGGTCACGAATTGTGCCACGGCCTGGGCTATCATGGCCTGGAGGGCCTCTGGGCCCACTGGTTGACCGGCTGAATTGGTCGCAAATGTGGCTCCCGTTGAGGCTAAGCTCTGTGTCATCACCCCCTGTGCCGCGGAGCCTGATCCTGCCAGGGATGTCTGGACCTGAGTTACCTCCCTGGGTGGGGACCAGGCCCCTGGGTTTAGGTTGCAATGCACGGACAGAGGCTCAAAGGATGAGCTCGCTGGGGCTGAGTTCAGCAGCTGTGGGGCTTCTCTCTCAGATCTAGTACGCTTGGCCGGCTGCTTTCCCCTGGATGAGGATCTACTCTGTCTCCTCTTTGCAGGGACCTCCGTGGATGATGAGGATGCTGATGATGCTGGATCTGCCATGGTGGTTGATCCGATCGTCTTCTTAGGCCTTAATCAGTGAAAAGCGCCCCTCCTCTGCGCTGTGATTCTACTGAAATAGCCCAGTGATGTCTTCCACCCAGATGAGGAGGGGGGGTTTAGTGGGGTCCTAGAGTGAGGCAATGCGCCCAATCTGGACGAGCTTGCCTTCCCCACGCCGATGGATTCAGCTCGCTGCAATGAATTGGAAAGTGCGAGTTAGCTGGGGTAGCTGCGAGCCCTCTTCCCTCAGGAAGCTCTTGGGCTCCTTAATTGGCTGGTCCTAGGACCTGTTTGCCTCTCCTCTGCCCAGCGTCCTCTCCCATGTGAGGGAGTGCAGTGGTGGAGAAGCCCAAGTTAGTGAAGTTGGGAGCGACTGGAATGCTGAGAGGGGGAAGTTCCCCTCTCCAGGGCTTATCTTCAATGAATGAATGAGAGGCTGTGTGGGGAAATCCCCCTCCTCGGAGGCTACCCTGTTCAGGGAATTCTCTCCAGCTGCCAGGGCTTCAGGGGGGTTGCTTAAAGGAAACCCCCCCCCCCTTTGGAAGCTCCCCGGCTTGGGGAAAAGCCCCCTCCGTTTATTAAGAGGACAGAGAGGCTTGAGCCTCCCTGCCTGGTGGAATCATCTCCGCCTGCCAGGGAAATACGGAGAAGTCCCCGGTTTGGGGAAACACCCCCCTTGCGGCTGTCTGGGCATCTCTTGCCTTGGCCTCCTGGGGAATTCCTCCCCCTTGGGAAGCCCTACGGAGCCGAAAGGCTGAAAAATGAGCGTATGCGCGCGTGCGCGCGCGCGAGAGAGGATCCTCGCTCCGGAGGTTCCCCCGGCCTGGGGGAAGCCTCCCTGGCTGCCTGCATGGGGGAATTCCCCCTCCTCGAGGTCTCCTGACTGAGGGAGGCCCCCATCTTCGGAGTTTCCCCGTATGCGCGCATGTGCGCGCGGGGGGGAAAACCCTTTCTCCGGAGGTTCCCCCGGCCTGGGGGAAGCCTCTCTGCCTGCCGGCGAGCGAGTGAGGCCACGTGGGGGATTTCCCCCTCCCTGGTGGCCTCTCGACCGAGGGAAGCCCTGCCGACCGAGGGAAGCCCTGCCGGCTGTATAAACAGCGAGGGCGAGCTGTAGGTCCCCGAGATTCCTGGCGAGCAGGTCTGCGTGGGGATTCCCCCTCCCTAGGAGGCCTCCCGACCGGGGAAGCCCTGCCGGCCGTATTAAACGGCGCGTGGGCGTAGGAAGGGGTCCCCAGGGTTCCCCACACCGAGTGAATCTTATGCAGAAAAGGAGTAAAAACTCACCAGATCCAGGAAACTTCTCCGATGCCTCTGGAAGCGAAAGGAATACTTCGATGGAGATCAGCTGATTGTAGGGAATTCCCTGTGCAGCTGGGGTTTTTCCGTCAGCTCCTGGACAAAGGAAGTCGGTCTCCCTGGGGATAAATTCAATCAAAAGGATCCGACAGAATCCTCCTCCTGGTATGGTTCCCCTGGGAATTTCTCTCTTGATATGATATTAGTTCTTTGTTGAAATGATAATTGTAGTAGAATGTTGATAAATTTTAAAGTTGGTCTTGGAGCATGAAGACTAAGTCGAAAAACTGGGGAGCACATGGCGTGGTACTGATATTTATAAACTCAGACTTAGTCACGTGGAGCAGGAAGGTTAAGATAACCCATTGGTGAATTATCCATCCAATCATGTTGGAGAATGTTTGGTTTTGTTTTGTTTTTTTTTAAAAAAGCACTAAAATAAGGGCTGAGCTTCTGGTAACATATCTATTTGAACAAACAAATAGGTGGATAAGCATCTTATTTAGCCTATAGATGTAGTTATGAGTTAAAAGATAAAAGCATCTAAAAGATAGAGTCAAATGCTGATTTTTTAAATGAATTCAAATCTAATACAAATCTTACCTCTGATATAAGTGGTTTACCATTTTTAAACCAACTATATGAAGGTTTTGGTTTACCACTTGCTTCACATTCCCAAACTAAAGTTTCATAAAGAAAAACTTGTGTATTCTCAATGTTTTTGTTTCATTCTGGAACAGCTGTGGCAATGAAAAAACATTGTAACTATGTTATCCCAAGGTTTGGGCAGTGTAATCAATCAAATACATACATTGACATTAACATATATGTTTTTTTTTAAAAACCAGCCACATAGATTTTATAGAGGTTATTTGTGTATGAAACTCCACAATTTGAATATAAAAATAGATATTTTCCTTCTGTGATTCTTCTAACATTTTTGTCCTTTTCTCAATCTAATGCATCTGATACATCCATCATTCTGGCTTTGATCTAATTATCCTAATCTGAAATACTGACCAAGGAAATATTGCAAGTTTTCAAACATTATGACAATCAAAACACATCTTCCTTTTGGTTTAGTGTGTGGTATGAATTCAGCTATTGTTTCACTAAGTCATTATTAAACAAACTATGGGTTAGAGAGAAAAGAGAATCCAGACATAATATATAGTGCTACAGTAGATTCAAGTAGTCAAATATCTGAGTTCTTTAAAGTGATCATTACCTCTTTATATTAACTCTTATTTTCTTAATCTTCATTGATAGAAGTCTAAAATGGAATTTAAAGTTTCAACTCTCCAATAATTGTAATGAGCTCTTGATAATATCATGTGTGAAATAAATATTTAAATATTTGCCCCCAAATATAACTAGCACTGTGTTTTTAACCAAATTAGTTTGCTCACCATATGTAAACAGTTGGCCCCGTGCAATATTGCTTCCCTGTACATTTCTTGCAATACATTCATAAAAATCTTTGTCTTCCTATTGAAAATCTGGGATCTCCAGGATTCCTTTCAATGTGCTGATTTTTTTGGCTAATGGGATACCATCAGATCTCTTCCAAATGATGCTGGGAACACGACTAAATGAATATGAGATATTAGAAAATATAGGAGCAGACAATCTAAAGCAATATTGCATTTTTTTAACAGTGCAGTATTATCAACAGTTAAATACTGTAGAAATAATGTTGAATGAAAAATAGCTTATTGTTTGTTTTTAATATATGTTAGAGATAAAAAATAACTGATGAACATCTTGAGGAGCAATGATTCTAGCCTTTTTTGAAGAAATTCTAGTGACTGTAGAAGCCTGCTGTGCTTATATTGATGAGGATGANTCGTCAGAGAAACAAGTTTATTTATTATGATTCATTTATTACTTTATAAAACATACTTTATTACTTTACAAAAAGAATCCTGGGAATGGGAAAATCTTACATTAAAAAATAATAATAAAAGAGGAGAGTATTCAAACTTCCAAACCTTCTTGTGAAAATGATAATTAATCATCTAACTCTATTTTTAGCTGCTTTGTCCACCTATGTCTAGTAATTTATTGTTATTCCCCTCTAGCCCTATTGTCATCTAAGGTTGTTGCTCAAATCTGTCTATAAATCAGTACTTGGGGTTTATATCAACACTGATCAAATATGAACTTAATGCAGTTAAAGAGGATTTACAGCATGTATAGTATGCATTTTTAAAAAACTGATGTTATCTGACTCCACCATATCTAGGAAGCCTTACATTTGGAAACTACGGAAAAGTTGGCATGGTTCTTAGAGTTCCAAAAACTCTGATAAAATGTTGAATATATAAATGGAAGAAATGATTTCCACAAACGAGACCATGTTATGGGACATCTCTGTGCATCAAAGGTAAGGGCAAGTGCAGTAAAAGAAAACCAAACTGCCTTAACTTCAGTTCCAGAAGAACTTGTATGTTGTAAGGAATTGGGTTCAAATCCTCAGAAAACTCACTGGCTGGCTTTTGCCAATCATGATGTTTCAGCCTGACACAGGCCAGTAAACAAGCTTTGTAAAGATTATAGCAATGCTGTATTAATATTGTAGGGTACAATAAAAAATCCTCAAAGCCTGCTTAAGCTTCCCTCTGCTCTCTTTCATATATAACAGAACGAAAGTCAAGTTATTTTGAGTTTCTTTCACCTGCCTTGTCTTTTCCCAGTGTCTTGTATTTTTCCTTACTTGTTCCTGTATATCTTCCTCAAAGTTATCTTCCTGCTCCTCTTTCAGTTTGTTCCTTGGATTAGAAACACTCACATATATATACTGCTCATGAATCCAAGCAGCTTAATTCTTTTGTGGATTCCTTGTGCTAATCAGTTTAACTCAGGAGAACCTCTGGAAACCTTAGATATCTGCAAGTCCAAGAATGAAAAGAGGGTAACAGCAAAGATTTGGAGTACTTAGGATTCCTGTCAGGAAATGCATATGGGAATGGACCTGTTTCTAAACATTTCAGTATTACTCTTTCTCTCTAAAGAAAGCAGTTTTGGGTTTGTTTGTTTATTGTATAGGAGAAGCGACCTTTAAAAACAAATATTGTCAAATGATGCATATCGCCATTCACTTGTAAGCAACGGGTTGTTAAAACCAGTGGTGGCCATTTGTGCTTCATTAATTGAGAATGAAATACACATTGCTATTATGATAAAAATTATCCTTAAGAGTCATGTTGTCATGGTCTAGCCTTCTAATTAAACATTATAATTAAAAGGTCATTTGGAAAGGTTGATTATTTTTTTTAAAAAAGATCACTATATAGAGAGAGGAAGTTGCAAACCACAGGTGAAATTACTTTTATTTAGCTTTATTTACTAGTACAGAATATATTCAGCATTTCTTATTATTTTATTCAGAGACATATTTTTAGTCATTGGGTGGATTCTTTCCTGCCTACCAGGATATATTTCTATTGGATTCCCTTATCACTTAGCATTTATTTTGCTACTTTGACAAATGTGTAATGATAAATGATAAATTCATCCTGTCTGAAGTTTGATTTAAGGTTATTCAATTTCCACCTTGTAATTCTACAGGCAAATCAGAGTGCATATGCATTCAAAATGTCAGTTTGCAGAATTTGGAGATGCATCCTGCAATAAAAAAATGTGTATGCAGTAAAGCAAAGTACATATATAAAAGCATTAGGGAAAATGTCTACAGAAAATATTTTACATGAAGACTTCAATCATAAAGTAGTCAGAAGTTAGAATTGAGTAGTGAATATATAGGTAAGGTAGGGTAAAGGTGTCCCCATGGGTTTTACTCCACTAGTTGTGACTGACTTTAAGGGACAGTTTAAGCCAAAGAGACATAATTGTCTAGAGACATGTGGACAACATGTGGCTGGCATGACATCATGCCACAGCACAGAGCATATGGTGAAACATGGAATGCTGCTACCTTTCCACAAGCCTATATGAGGTACCTATCCATCTATTGCATTTGCAGGCTTTTGAACTGCTAGATTGGCAGAAGCTTGGAAAAATGATGGTAGCTCACTCTATCTCACAGCACTCAGGTTTCAAACTGCTGAGCTGTAGACCTTTAATAGTCTAAGACACAGTATCTTACCCACTGAGCCACCAAAGCCAAGATATAAAGTAATAGGAAAAATAAGTGATGGAATCTGGTGTGCAAAACTGAGAATAGTTTAGGCTCAGAACTGAAGAATCCAACCATCTAACCTTGTTAGAGCATCAGGCAGTTGATAGAAAATCATTAAGTGCCTCATTAAGAGCCTGTTTAAATGTCCTTTTAAATTGCATATTGGAGCTAAAATGATTACCTAATCCTTGAGAGGGCAAGTAGTTGGTTCATCTGGATTAGACAGGATTTGTAACATACGAAGGAACCAGAAGAATGGTTTGTTTTCTATATACTAAGTCACCGAGGACAGTGCCTAGGAAACAGAACTATAAAAAGCTGATATAAAATACAACTACATATTAAAGGGAAACACATCTAATTTTAGGTACTAAGCTTCCCTTAACAAGAAAAAAATGCAATGGTCTTTCATCTTAATTTTTTCCTTCAGTTTTAGATCTTTGACAATCAATAGAGAAACCAGTAAATTTTCCACATGTCAAGAATTTGGGATTGATGGAAACATCTGCTATAAAAAGAAAGCATTCAGGTTTTTTAGCTCAGATTAAAAAATTGAGATGGAAAAAAATCCTGATTTTTCTCCATCTTTCCCAAAATTGTTACAACTATCCTATTATAATTTTCTCCTTTTCCCATTTGGCAAATAGAGGCATTACTTGGGCTGAAATCAAATACACATGGAAAATATTCTCTTGAAACAATTGAATTAAAATTTACAGATTTTTGTTTGCCAGTGGCACTTACTGTAGTAAAAATTGAAGAATATTAGATTGTGGGAATCTATTAGTGATTGGCAATACCAAACACAAAAAGATTATTATATGTTGCCCATAGAAAAAGGATAAAAGTGATAAAAGCAAGAATCATGGCCCACCACTATGTGTCTATAAGAATTTTGATTAATAACAAAAATCGCAGACATCTTCCCACTATACTTCATTGTCCATCATTTCAATCTGCAAGAGAACAAAAATGTTGATGTAGAAAGTAAATCTACTGGTAGAATCAACTTTAAAAAGCAAAGGTTTATTTCAGATTTTAACTGAGAGTTTGGATATCTATTTATTCAAATATTTTTAACTGGCTCTATGTTTGGAAAACAATAACACCAAATCTAAATTAGTTAACAAAAAAAATCATTTCACAATAAAAGGTTAGGTGAATATCATAGTCTTAGCTTGAAAATGAAATTAAGAAAAGGCCGGGGTCATCATAAAGCAGCTGTTAAGGTCAAATGCTCTTAAATAAACAGAATTACAAAACCTTAAAAAGTACAGGGGTGAAAAGCTAATGCTGAAACTTGATTTCTATTTTTTCCCATATTTTTCACTTGTATATCAGGGGAAATATTGAACTATGAAGTTTTCACTTAAACTCTATTTGCAGCAAAGCTGAATTCCTTAGTGGTCCTGTAAGAGCTAAGTTGATCTAGAAACTTTAAAATTTAATTTGAATGATAAGAAGGAACACAGGATAATTTTGCAATTGTTTTAATGTGAATGGTAGTTAAAATTAATTTTAGTAATTGACAGTTCTATGGAGGAATGATAAAAAGCTGACAGTTGCTTTTCATGTGGAGAAAATATTTACACCTTGGCACCTTAGTGCTTCTGAAACAAGTCCTGTCTTCTTCTTTTTTCCCTCAGACAAATGAGAGCAGGTGGGGGAAAATAAGAAATCAAGATTCTAAGGTGATTTAGTGGAGCCAGGAAAGCCATTTGTAGCCTGCCATGTGCTGGCTGACTCTTATCTTGTAATTACATTGAATCGGCTTTGAAACCTTTTGTTCCTTGGGCTGCACCATCTTTTGCAGAAGGTATCATCAGTATGCCTTAATAATACATTATCTGACTGACAATTTCAATGGCATACTGATGCCACATTTCATCCCAGCAGCAGCATACTCTAATGATTTATCACGACAACACACCATCAGAATGAGGCAGTTTAATAATCTATGATTAAAAAACCTACAGGGACATATGCAGGAGCAGGTTCAGTTGAGGCTACCCTTGGGATATTACGAAGCAAGTATTAATAGAATTTGGGAGCTATTTACAGGACCAGCACATTGATGTCCATGCAAGAGTATTGCCCACTAGTGTCCCAAACTTTGTATGTTCAAAACATTCCCTATGAGATAGCATTCAACCAAAGTTGTAGAGGACATTAAAGATTACCTCTAAGTGGCATGATCATTTTGGTTTGTCTTGGAAGGAGACAAAGATTTCAAGGTCTGGCTTCCTTCCCTTACATCAGAGCCAGAACTGCTGAGCCCAGAACAGACTGGCAATGATGGTCTCAGATGGTACATCCTGAAAGATAATGCATTGAAATGGATTTTAATATTTATTACTGAGAGCTAGAGGATGAAAGTCATAAGAAATAGAAAATTATTACTAAATAAAATGTGGCCAAAACCAAAGATTAATGTGTTTGAATAACAAAAATAAAACCTGCAGATCATTATGTCTTCTGTATTAGGACATATATAATGGGTGAGATATATAAGAATAATTCTTAAAAACACAGAACATAGAATAATAGAGTTGGAAGGGACCTTGGAGGTCTTCTAGTCCAGCCCTTTGCTCAAGCAGAAGACCCGTACCATTTCAGACAAATGGTTGTCCAGTCTCTTTTTCAAAGCCTTCAGTGATGGAGCACCCACAACTTCTGAAGGCAAGGTATTCAATTGGTTGATTGCTTTTACTGTTAGGAATTTTCTCCTTAATTCTAAGTTGTTTCTCTGCTTAGTTTCCATCCATTGTTTCTTGTCTTGCCTTTTGATGCATTGGAAAATATTTTAACCCCTTGTTAAAATATTAGGAGCCCCTCAAATATTGGAACACTGCTATTGTGTCTCCCAATCCTTCTTTTCATTAGATTAAACATGCCCAATTCCTATAACCATTCTTTGTATGTTTTAGCCTCCAGCCTTCAAATATTAATTGTTGCACTTCTTTGCACACTTTCCAGAGTCTCAATATCTTTCAGCATTCCCTAGATCAGCACCTCCCCCCCCCCAACTTTTTGAGCACCAGGGACCGGTTCCATGGAGAGAGGTTTTTCCATGGTCGAAAGAGGATGTGATTCCTCATGATGCCTGCATCCCGTGGATAGGGCTTTGCTTCTTTGCATGGCCCGGTTTCTGGCATGCCGTGGCCCAGTGCTGGTCCACAGACCAGGGTTGGGGACCCCTGCCTTAGATGAATCATTTTCTTAATCTATTGAGAACCAGAAAGACTTCTTTAATAGAGGACTCTTAAGTAATTCAAATGATCTACTGTCATTGATCATACATTGCCATTTTTGCTCCTGTAAACTTTATAAGGGGACTCAAAAAATCTTTACTCTTTATTTTGAAAGATTACCCAAAAAAAAGTAGAGTACCAAAATACATAATGACAAAATTAAAGCTAAACTGATCAAGAAATAACAGGAAAAAATCAGTGGGGGAAAATTAATGCTATTAAAATTAATATTGTCTCTCATCTGATTTATGCTCTAAGAGGTATCTCAATGCTAACTCCATTTTTTTTTCAGATTGCTAGATTATTTAGAAAATGTGTTTGGCATAAATAACCTAAGAAGGATTTCATTAGCTAAACTGAAAATTATCTTTCAAGGATTGAAGATTCAATTTATTGGATTTTCAAAAGTATCACTGGGCTTTTATTCTGGCAGCCATATGTATGTGGAATGAAAATCTAATAAAATGTTATCTCCTATGAGCTTTGTTGGAAAGTGATTATTTATTTTTATTATAGTCTTGGCAACTTCTTGGAGCAACTTACAACGGAAAAGTTTTTTTAAAATTATTATTATTATTATTATTATTATTATTATTATTATTATTATTATTATTATTATTATTATTATTATTATTATTATTATTATTATTATTATTTCCAGGGGTCTATGTGGTGAGAAATCTCTATCATACTGTGTCATAGATTGGGTTTTTATAATAAGACTCATGATTCATGTAACCCTTGGCAAAAACTTTGCTTTAAAAATAGGTGGTAAAATGGTTTATTGGAAAGAAGTCGGGATAGTGACTTTAAATAATTGTATATAATGATTATTTTAAAGATTTGTACTGACTATAAAATCGGTTTGATCTTCCCAATTCACAAAATGGCAGCATCTTCAACTTAAGCATATTCTAACAGCTCCATAAGAGTCAGTTGCTTATTTTAAGTGACAATGCTTATTCTCAAGTCCTCTGTTTATGGTCACAGTTGAGCCCAAATTTCTATCGTTAAGCAAGAGTGCTGTTAGGTGAATTTTGCCCCACTTTACAACATTCCTTGCCACAGTTGTCAACTGAATCACTGCAGTTGTTAAATTAGTAACACCGTTGTTAAGCGAATCCAGGTTCTCCATTGATCTTGCTTGTCAAAAGATCGCAAAAACTAATCACATGACCCCAGGACACTGAAACTGTCATAAATACAGGCCAGTTGCCAAGTGTCTGAATTTTGATCACATGACCATGGTGATACTGCAACAGTCGTAAGTGTGAAAAGCAGTCATAAGTCACTTTTTTTCCGTGCCATTGTAACTTTTAACAGTCCCTAATGAATGGTTGTAAGTTGAGGACTTTATATTGAGAAATTGGAAAAATAACACTGTTTCCTTCACTTCCCGTTTTGAGTCAGTAAAAGTGTGTTACTGAAGACTGAAAACAATGTATTTAAATGGTTCACCCTTCCTTCAACTAGGGTTAGTTCAGTTTTCTAATAATGGTCCTGAGAACCTTCTTCTTGTGGATTTCTTTTTAATGAAATTCTTTGATTCTAATTTATAAATACATCAGCTTTCTTTAAAGAAACTATTGCACACTATTTAATGTGCCTTCTTATGTCTGTTTCTTGATGTGCATCACAGACATTTCAAAGTCCAAAACTTTGTCTGAAATCTTACTGGCAATTATGCTACAATAGTTTTATTTGCTCTCAGAAAAGAATTTATCTATATTTGATGACATAACATCTTTATTCTAAATTGCTCCATCCATCACTGGCTCCAAATATTTAATGTCTTGCAGAGTTCTTGTGGAAAGCTGCATCACTGTGCTGAACCAAACATAATTTTCCCGGCTTGCGGGAGGGGGCAGCAATTCCATGAATTTGTAGATGTCTGTATACCAAGGGGTGGATGGCAATAACCGAATGCAGACCATTTAAGTGCCCCACCTTACCATAATGTTGTTTTTTTCCCTCTTGCCTCAGGGCCAAGTATCATTTATTGTTTCAGATTGTAACAATAATTCTTTAATGTAGAATTTCATTTCAAATTTCTCCGTGTTAAAAAGTGTGCCAAGTAGCTCTGCTTTGTTCACAAGCATCTATTAACCGTATTTCTCTGTAGTCTACTAGCCAAGGTATGGATTTATATTATGCAGATTGGATTTGCTCAGCTCTGTTATTTCTTGCGTTCTCTTTCTGCTGTTTATTTGAACATAATAACATTCCATTTACAAAGCTTCATTCTTTTTCTGGAACAAAATGGAACTATACCGCAATTCTTGTATTTTATGTAAATTAGCTTTTCAGCTGCAGCAACACCATAAAAAAACTCTCTTACAGGCATACATATATCACATACCAAATAAAACCAGTGGAGGAAAAACTGGCCCGGCCAAATTGAAGGAACAATCTTACTGTTTGAAAGCATGACTATATAAAACTTTTTGTCTGCAATGGTGAGCAGATCTTCTGCTCTGTATAAAGTTACGCTGTGGCATCAGTTGTTCATAAAATTCCAGAATACAACCAGTCCTCGATTTGCAACAGTTCATTTAGTGACCATTCAGAGTCACAACAGCGCTGAAAAAAAGTGACTTATGACAATTTTTCACACTTATGCCCATTGCGGCATCTCCCTGGTCACATGATTTACATTTGGATGCTTTAACAACTGACTCACATTTATGACCATTGTGATGTCCTGGAGTCATGTGATCCCCTTTTGCAAACTTCTGACAAGCAAAGCTAATGGGGAAACCAGATTCACTTAACAACTGTGTTACTAAATTAAGAACTGCAGTGATTCACTTAACGAATGTGGCAAGAAAAGTCATAAAATGGGGCTAAAACTCACTTAACAAATTTATCACTTAGCAACATAAATTTTGGACCCAATTGTGGACCACTTTGTATATACATTTAATCTAAATCGAAAGTAATGTATTGAATAAAAATTTCCAAGCAATTCTAAATACTGCATTATTTAGGTTTGAACTGATATGGAAGTCTTCCCATTTTAAACTGTGTCGTGCTGCACAGTCATATTATATAGAATATAATAGAATAACAGAGTTGGAAGGGACCTTGGAAGTCTTCTAGTCCAACCCCCTGCTTAGGCAGGAAATCCTATACCATTTCAGACAAATGGTTTTTCCAGTGTTGGAACTTTCACAACTTTTGGAGGCAAGTTGTTCCACTGATTAATTGTTCCACAGCCAATGGACGTAAATTCACAGGAATGGTTTATCATGACTTCTCTGTAGAGTTCTCCTCTACAGTGGGGCTAGAATTGCTCCAAGTAAAATACAAACGTTGTATAATGGTATTTGGGAAAGACTTTGGGAAATGTGGGAAGAGATGCTACCTTGGGGACAATCAGATAAGAGATGGCATAGCCCACAGTTGCATAATGGGCAGAGAAAGAAATGCAGAAGGCTCATCTGGTTGTTTCCTGTTTGGTCTGCATGGGAAGACTGACACTTTGCAGTCTAGAGAGGATGTGGTAGAAAATAAAGAAAAGACTAGGAGCCCCAACCATTTAATACATTTTAATAATCTTTCCTGCCCCTAAATAAACCAGCAAATTTATGTACATTTAAAGAAAATATACGACATAAAACCGCTGAAGTGAAAACCTGCCCTGAAAACTAAGCAGTTAAATAGATTTAATTTACACTGATTGCCTAACTGACTCAGTAGGGTTCTTCCTGAATTCTTGAAATTCAGCTTCATTGAGAGACTTTTAATAGTATAAAGGTGCAAAGTATTTTCTATGTAACCTGTTCCTTTCCACACATTCTAATTTAATGGCCCTACAGCAGATTACGCCATCTTCTTTCCCGAAACTAACTTTATAATAGTGACAAATATCTGTATCTCAGGTGTAGGATGAGGGTTGGTTTCCGAACATTTCATTACCAGCTAGGTAACATCTTTAGCAGCTTTTAGGGCATAGGTGTCAAACTCAATCACATCACTTGACATATCATATCATGACATTTTTTTGCCTTTGCAGAGCCGGGGTGGGCGTGGCCTGAATGTGGTACATCTGACCTGCAGAATGCCAATTTGACACCCCTGGTTTAGGGGATGTCTGTGTCAGTGCTCTTCTGTTTATAAGGGCTTCAGGTATGGGTGTGTCAAGTGAGGGTCTTGTGATGAGTCAGGTGTGAGTCATCAGAGAGAGGCTGGTGTTGGGAAGATTACTTCAGGTCAAGGTCATTGGAGGGTGTGAATTATCAGTGGGTGATGGTTCACACCTGGCCCACTGATAATTCACACCCTCCAATGACCTTGACCTGAAGTAACCTCCCCATCACAAGACTCATCAACAGCCTCTCTCTGATGACTCACACCTGACCCATCACAAGACCCTCACTTGACACACCCACACCTGAAGCCCTTATAAACAGAAGAGCACTGACACTGACATGCCCTAAATGCCTCTGAAGAGGTTACTTAGCCTAGTAATGAAATGTTCAGAAACCAACCCACAAGCTCGGAGAACAAACCTTCACCCTGAACTAATTTTATGTCCAAAACTAACTTATAGGACTGCCCATTGTATATAAAAAATGAAAAAAAATTGAGAGTCCAATCTACTGTACATGCTAGAGAAGGGAAATTAAACTGTTCATGTGTTTTCTTTGGTTTAAAGTAAAAAAAAAAAAGAAAAGCAATATTTCTTGTAACTGCTCACCATTTTTGTTAGCAGTTTCAAATGGTGCACAAATACTGCTCAGTAACATAGAAAAATATTTTGCTTTGAAAACACATAACTCAGTGTAGCAATACCCTCCACGCTATAAGCAAATATGATTTTGCTTTAAAGCATTATGTTGCTGTGGTAATTGCAAAGGAATGCAGATTCTGAATATTTCATTTATATGTATGTGTTCCTCACACTGAAAAGTGGCACTAACAGGTTTTATTACCTTTAACCTTTTCACAGGACAAAGATTGACTGTTACATTTTCTTTTAACTCAATAACACATGTCCCATTTTAAAGGTCATCAAACAGGGTGAATCTTTTAAGGGAATGATTTGGCAGGGTTTAAAACTCAATTTATTGAAACTTCTTAGATGTTTTGCCTTCTGTGGCATACCAAAGGAAGCTCATTCCTCAACTACATCTCTCTTTTTTTCTTTTGCTTTCTGTCATGATTTAAACTACAAAGTTCTTCCAGTGCTATCCAGAGGAAATTAACATTAGCATGAATGTTATACCGTATCATAACTCTATAATTGTCTAGTATTTTTATAGTACTGACTGGATTAACAGATGAAAGTCTGGAGTGAAATGATTAAAATTATGCCTCTCGACATCTTGGCATCATTCTTTATTGCTCAGAGTATTTCAAAGAGGGCTTAATTAGGAATTTCTAAAATGTCTTCAAGTCTGCAGATACGATAAAAACAAGAGCACATAGCACTGGTAAGAAGTCTGTAGATGCAAAGAAGACTAGATAATTTTGTGAGGGAGATACTTTGGATTTTGTAGCTACTGAATCCTCTTTTTGGTATCCCTTCCAACCATCAAACTGAAAACTAGTAAGACTGTTCTTATCATTTTAAAGATGAAAAGAAATGAAAACTATCATGCAAGCCTTAAAATAAATGTAATATAGTTAAAATTAAAATTGCCCAAGCCTAAGGGGCAAAGAAAGAACACAGAAAATCTAGCCCCTCTTTGTGTATTATATAACCTCAATCATTCATTTTCCCAAACAGGGTGACACTGAGGTCAAAAGGCAAAGTGGGTCACTAGAAGATTACTCACTCTTCTTTTTTGAGCATATCTATGAAATTCCCAAACCTATATTTTCTTATTGCCTTCTTGCCTTCTTTCCTCCCTTCCCTTCCCTTCCCTTCCCTTCCCTTCCCTTCCCTTTCCTTTCCTTCCCTTCCCTTCCCTTCCTTTCCCTTCCCTTCCCTTCCCTTCCCTTCTTCTTATACCATTATTTTAATGAAACAATGCATTGTATCTAGTGATGTTTTTTCCCTTGTTAAATATGAGCAAAACTCATCTTCAAATATCTCTGTACATGTGGGAGTTAACAGCTGAAGGAATAGATCATTGGAACTAAGGCATGCACATGCATTCATGTTTTTTCTCTGCTTTAGTTCTCACATAAGGAGGTGAAATGTCTAATTGGCTTATTCTTAATGTTACAAACATTTCAAAAAACCTTTCAGATATGGCTTTCCAAGATATCTTCAATCAATAGGAAGGAAGGAAGGAAGGAAGGAAAGAAGGAAGAAGGAAGGAGGGAGGGAGGAAGAAGGAAGGGAGGAAGGGAGGGAGGGAGGGAGGATTGAAATCATACTGATGTGCTTGGGGATTTGATAAATTTGTAAAATAAATTTGTAAAAATTGACAAAATTCAGAATGAAAAGAAAACAGCAATGCACGCTCCAAATACTGTACACTCCAAATGCAAACATAACTTTGCGGCAGTGGCATCTAGACTTTTTTTTTCTTTTTGATTTTTTTCAAACAATTTCTCTCTTTTCATTCATGATAGTTCACAGAACTATTCAGTAATTGCCATTATGCATAATTATTCATACCATTAAACCCCAGCTATACCCAAAACCATGAATGGCCCTTTTAATCTCAATGCTTATTTGTATGGACATGTTTGGATAGAACTGGACTAATGTTTATTGTAGTAGCATTTATTTCATAGCAGTCATAAAATACAATGGGATAAAAATAGTAATTTTATATTAATTAATCCAAGTCTCAGAATATTCTCAAATGTTTAGATTAACAGAATTACAGAATAACAGAGTTGGAAGGGATCTTGGAGGTCTTCTAGTCCAACCTTCTGCTCAAGCAGGAGACCCCATACCGTTTCAGACAAATGATTGTCCAAACTCTTCCACTAACAACTGAAATTTTAGAATAAATCTCTTATTTACAACAAGATGCATATTCTTGAATTATCTTAATAGGCTGCCTTCAGTTTTCATGCTACCTGAGTCCTAAGATGAGTTAAGCATTGCAAGTCAAATATTTAAAATGCTGAAGAGGGTCAAATTCATTGCTTGCAAAATTATTTTTAGTGTGCACTCCAGGCAGAGAATAGATCTATTTAATTTATGCCATTATACCCTTCGTTGCCTTGTCCTGGCAAAATCATATTGCTATTGCTTTCATTTAAAGATAAAATTGTAATTAGCCAAATGATTGCAATTCAGTTAAGATCTCTAAAAGTTTGAGACTGTATTTTTCACAAACTCAACTGTTTGTTCAAATCAGGTATACAATATGTGCATATATATGTTTAATATGTTTATATGTATATGTTAATATGGCAAAATCTAATGAGATTGATGGCTATAATATCAAAAATATTATGATATCTGGTGATATTGGCAATGTTATTAAGAATAATTTTGATATCCACCCTGGAATTACTTCCAGACTTAAGCATCCAATCATTATTCTCAGACCATGTTGATTTAACATTAGACCAGAAACACAAATTCCATGATCAGCTTCTGCTATCTCCAGTCAGAGGAAGTCAAAACAAGACAATGAGTAGTCTCATGAAGTTAAAAAAAAATCTGATGCTTCACTCCTATAAAGTTATTTATAGGGCTCCAGACAGTAAAGAAATCATTAATTCCAGAGCTGTGTTCAGGACAGATCAAGACACTGAGAAAAACAGGTTACTGCAACTGATTTAATTTTATATAATTGCAGAAATAACTCTACTCACTCCCTATTGAAGTGTAATTAAATAAATACAAGTATTGATTTTTGTCAAAATTCAACTCAAGGAATGGCTTGCTGTAATTAGTAAAATTACATAATTATCTGTTTCCATTTTGTAACTGCATTACAAAAAACATTCCCTCTTTTATTCTCTTATATTTCATATTCTTTCATGCATAACACAGTGCCAAATTTTGCTCTGAAAGATAATTGGTAGAATTATAATTATGTTTTTTTAGAATTTAACTTCTACCAACACATGTTTCTTGAAAATCTATGCTGTGTTAATATGAAAAATGTATCATTGACTCAAATTGTTAGGAAAACATGGACTTTCTTTTCATAAATATAAAATTCTTTTTCAGCCCCCCAAACTGAAGCAACAGGATTGAAATCTTCTTATATTTAATTGTGGCATTTAGTATTAAGTTATCTTTAATAATTATTAATCATTTACATTTAATAACCATTAAAATGGAGGGAAGTATGCAGTGGGGTTTCCCAAGGCTCTGACTTAGGCCCAGTACTGTTCAATATCTTCTTCAATGATTTGGATGAGGGGATTGATGGAGAACTCATCAAATTTGCAGATGAGACCATGTGGCAGGAATAGCCAATACTCCAAAAATAGGCTTAAGATACAGAAGGATCTTGACAGACTTGAACATTGGGTGCTATCTAACGAAATGAAATTCAATGGTGAAAATGTAAGGTTCTACGTTTAGGCAAGCAAAACCAAATGCACAGATAATAGCATAGATCAGGGATATCAAACTTATAACGTCACATGACATGTCGTGATGTATCACAACTTTTTCTCCATTGCCAGCAATGGGGTGGGTGCAGTTTTGGTATGTCGCATCTGGCCCATGGGCCGGCAGTTTGACATCCCTGGCATAGATGGTACCTGACTCCATAGTAGTAATTGTGAGAAAGATCCTGGAGTCCTAGTGGACAATCCCTTAAATATGAGCCAGCAGTATACCATAGCTGCCAAAAAAAGCCAAAACAGTTCTAGGCTACATTAACAGGGAGATAAAATCATAATCACGTGAAATATTAATACCACTTTATAATGCTTTAGTAAGACCACACTTGGAATACTGCATCCAGTTTTGGTCACCACAATGTAATCAGTTGTTGGGACTCTAGAAAGAGTGCAGAGAAGAACAACAAAGATGATTAGGGAACTGGAGGCTAAAACATATAAAGAACGGTTGCTGGAATTGGGTATGACTAGTTTAATGAAAAGAAGGACTAGGGCTGACCTGATAGCAGTGTTCCAATATCTCAGGGGTTGCCACAAAAAGAGTGGATCAACCTATTCTCTAAAGCACCAGAATGCAGAACAAGAAGAAATGGATGGAAATTAATCAAGGAGAGAAACAACCTAGAATTAAGGAGAAATTTCCTGATAGTTAGAACAATTAATCAGTGGAACAACTTGCCGCCAGAAGTTGTGGGTGCTCCAACACTGGAAGTTTTTAAGAAGAGACTGGACAACAATTTGTCTGAAATGGTGTAGGGTTTCCTGCCTGAGAAAGGGATTGAATGAGAAGACCTTCAAGGTCCCTTCCAACCCTGTCATTCTGTTCTGTTCTGTTCTGTTCTAAAATGGATTGATTGATTGATTGATTGATTATGTGACATTAAGCTCATGTTGATTGTTACCATCTATCTACATGGGCCTTCTTTAGGATGATCTATTCCCAATCAAGCCCTTCAGGTTTACCAATGGTGACCTTAGCACTGCTATAATTGTGGATAAGTGGTCATTCTTTTCTTGTTCCTTTCACCTTTCACAGTACTTTGAGATTTCTCAACGGCTAATTTGCATAATGTGTTGAAGAAATGATACATTGAGTCTGATCATTTGAGCCTTGATTAAAAAGTCTAAACTGATTTATTAACCATTCGTTTGTTTTCTTGGTTATCCATTGTATTCTCAAGTTTTCTCCAACCCCAAAGTTCAATAAAATAAATATTTCTGATCTTTTTGGTGAAGACATATCAGCAGTGCTTTTTTTGTAAAAAAAAAAAAAAAAAAA